>NC_068983.1:77506018-77510798 GCF_001194135.2 Octopus bimaculoides
TAGATAGATAGATAGATAGGTAGATAGATAGATAGATAGATAGATAGATAGATAGATAGATAGAAAGATAAAAATATAGATAGATAGATAGATAGATAGATAGATAGATAGATATATAGATAGATAGATAGATAGATAGATAGATAGATAGATAGGTAGATAGATAGATAGATAGATAGATAGATAGATAGATAGATAGATAGATAGATAGATAGATAGATAGATAGATTCATTCATAGAACAAGCGAGCAAATGCAAGCTGTGCTGTGTTTCGCACTTGTTGAGTACGGAAAGGTATAACGTTGTGATGACTGTAGTGTTGGAATCACTGAAAATATAAGTTTTCGAGGTGATGCAGCCAATTCTTAGAGATACAAATTCTGGATGCACCACAGGTATTCCTCTCCTATCATCACCATTACGAGACACAATTGATAAGGGTGTTAAGCAAGGAGATACCATCTCTCCATAGCACTTTATCGCATATCTAGAAATGGTTATCAAAGATAAGACATTGACAGGACAAATGGTGTGAACATCAATGGTGACCGAATAACAGAGGACATTGTGCTCGTCGCTGAAACTGGTCAGCTGTAGACTATGCTGACAAAGCTGAACACTCAAAGCTTAACAACAATTTATATGCATTCGTAAAAACAACTGCAATATCTAATAAAGGTGTAAAGCAATGAAATCGTGGAGGTAAACGAGAACGTCTACATAGGGTGCGCAGTGAATATCAGCTGAGATGTGGATGCTGAAATATTGGAAAAGGTGAAGATGGAAGTCATTAAACTCAACAAGGCATGTGTCCCAAAGAAAGAAAGACTATACCTACAATATAAATGCCGGTCTATTCAATCGCACCGTCCCACTTGCCTTCTTAAAAGCAAGTGAGACGTGAGGAACGACAAAAAGGGCTGAAAGTCGATTGGCTAAGACGCAGTAGGACACGGAAAGATCCATGATAGGAATATCACTACGAGAGTATATTCGAACGAAGCGGAGTGAACGAGGTGTTCACAAAATACCGAAAACAGAAGCCCCGCTGTTCCATGCATGTCACAAAGTTCACAGACAGCATGTGAATTCGAGCAATTGCCAATTAGTATCAAATCGATCGGAAAAGGCCACTTGGAAGATCTACACGAAGATGGGAACAAGATTTAGTTCAAACATTTGTTTCAAAATGGAAATGAATGGTGCAAGCAAGACAGAATTAGAAGCACATTGTGACCATCGGTGATTAACAGCAATTTAAGGTCTTGTTGTTTATGTGATCTTGTGATATACATACATACATGCATTCAGACATACGAACATACACATACACACACACACACAGAGTCATACACAAACACACACACACACAAACACACAGAGATAGATAGAAAGAAAAATAGATAGATAGAGAGATACATAGATAGATAGATAGATAGATAGATAGATAGATAGATAGATAGATAGATATGGATGTTTTATATGTACCTGAGTAACTGTTTGTATATAGATGTTATTATTTTTCCAGTTGACAATTCGCAAAACTCTCTGATCATCGAATATTATCCCCGTGCATCATTACCGTTTGTGCTTTGTCTACACCTGCTCCTGCTCTGGATGTATACCTATGTTGGCTTTCATTTGCATAGCTTTGGCTACATAAACAAAAGTACCAATGAAATAATAACGATATTTCTCTTCATCCGGCTCTCTGCTGCTAAAATTCATGAGCGTTCGCCTTATGGTCACATCCTTGTACCGTTTTTCCTACGACGCTGTGTCCTGGCAAAGGACAAAAGTATTCGCTTTGATGAATTTAATCTGATGAGATATTCTGAGGCCAAAAATAGTTTACGAGGGAGAATAAACGCATTCTACTATATTATTTGTCAAATACTGCAAACGTAATTATTCAACTAACCAAGACACTTTTAGATAATACTAATAATACACATGGGAGAAAACCAATCACCTGTTATATTTCTTTCTAATATTCTGTCTATCTCTAGTCTAAATAAATCATTAATGTTTCTTGAAATTGAGCTCATTTACAAACTCGTAACAACAACTTTAATATTATAACGGTGAGTTGAGATGGCACATTTCCAAAAAAAGTACGATTAATCAATATGAAATGTAGAATACTAAAGATTTTACTTCAAGATTGCATATTGTATCAAAAATTTCATTTTATTCTCTTTCTCTTATTGTTACACATCTTTAGTTTTTCTTCTTTATTTGTTTTTAGCTTTCACTAAATTACCAATTCCATTCCATTCTGCATTTAATACTCTGTTCTATCATAGTCAACACATTTCAAAAGCAAAAATAATGCCTAAAAGTTAAATAAATAAATATCGAGCGATTTCATTGTTGCAAAGTATACTAATAATAAAAAGTAATATAATATTTAGGTGAAGAGTTATAGACTATGTAAAATATGAAGGGGTAAATAATGATGATGTTCTTGCTGTTTCTGTTGTTATTGTTGTTGTTGTCGATGATGTTCATAATGATGGTGGTGTTGGTATTGGTGGTAGTGGCAGCGATGTCGATTATAATGAGGGCAGTAGTGATGGTGTTGCTGGAAATGTCTATGATCGAGACAGTGATGATAGCGTGTTTTGTGTTGTAATTCGGTGTTGGTGGTGGTAATAGCGATAACGAACAATAGAAGTAGGAGATTGTGAAATAGGAAGAAGGACCCAAGACAAGGACACTGATACTAAATTTTCTGATATTGCGAAGGCGGTTGATGGCGTTCACCATGGTTTTAATTGTTTTCATAATGGGTTTATGAAAAGATATAAACTTCAGAAAAATAACAATAATAATAATAAGGATAAGAAGAGGAATACCCACAACAACAACAGATGCAACGCCAAAAACGACAACAAAAACAACAACAATAATAATGTTTTCACATATTGGCACAGGGCTAGCAATTTCAGGGGAGGAGCTAATTCGAATTCATCGAAGCCAGTGCTCAACTGGTTCTGATTTATTCTACCCCGAATGGATGAAAGGAAAGTAGACTTCCACAGAGTTTCAACTTATAAAGCAAAGACAGACGAAATGCCGTTAAGCATTTCCTTCTGCATGCTAACGATTATGCGAGCTCGCTGCCTTAAAATGATTGTAGAGTCTTATTTAAAAATGCAACACATCGCCTGGTTCTGGAACGGAAAAACTGTAACCACTATGCTACGCTTCATCTTAACAAGAACAACAATGATATTATTATCATTATTACTGTGCCAGCTGTTCACTACCAGTGAACTACGGTAACATCCCATATCTTTCGAGCACCATCCGGAGTATTCGGGAGGTTCCAAGCAGTGCTGTTTTCTGCAAGTGCTCCACCCCTATTGCAAACCCTATTGCAACCCCTATTTCTTCCATTATTATTATTATTAAATTCTCAAACGCAGGATAATGCTAATAATATAGCCTGAACAGGATAAACATACCCTATTTTGGAGAAAAAATGTAGGAAGCCAGCTATGAGACTCGAAGTCACACTCAGAATCTAGTTTAGCGAGGGTAAACTGAATAATTAAGGTAAATAGTTAAGTTGGGGGTAGAGTACGGGCTTCGTTAATTCAATGTCTGAATGGTTGCAGGAAGGATCTGACGTGGGAGTTACCAATGAGAGAACATTTAGAAGTGATCATTACTAAAAAGAGGGGATTTAGGGATTATAGTATCTAAAGGTTTTAATCATTTTATGTATACAAGATGGTTTGAAATCTGATCTCTCATTAATTAGCTTGCTCTTATCAGGGAATCTAATGATTTTCAATAGTTCTAAGGAACATAACTGGCAACCAGTTATATTATCTCTATACGTTGCGACTGATTCAACTATGGACCATCTAAGGTTAAAGTTAATGTTTTTATCTCGTAGAATTTGGGAACTTAAAGACGAAAACATTAACTTTAACCTTCCTGCCAACATTCAGACATTGAATTAACGAAGCCCGTACTCTACCCCCAACTTAACTATTTACCTTAATTATTCAGTTTACCCTCGCATAGCTAGATTCTGACCCCATAATATACACACATATTTAATAACCCAGGATCCATAATCCCACTTTTACAGGAAAATTTCTAAACTTTTCAGTCACTGACTCTAAGATTTCGAAGAACACTACAATACACAAAAGTAACATTAAATAACACTCATCACTGCAATGTTTTTATAATAATATTATACTAGTATTAATTAGGAGATGCAAACTCAGACTCTTTTATATTCATACACCAATACCCAATGATTAAAACACGATTATAGTAGTAGTTTCACTATGCCATATAACTTCCCCAATCACAACATTTTTCTAATCAATGTACCTTTTCAAACCACTATGTGTTTTTTTTATTTTTATTATTATCATTGTTATTGGTGTTGTTATTTTTTTATTACTCTTACATTATGTAATACAATATTACTATTACATTACTACGGTTGAAGTGTTCCCAATACTCTGTATTTTGAATTTTTAACTTCCAACCCTAGTTTTTCCCCTTTATGTTTTCTATATTTTTTCTAACCTTTTTTTACATTTTCTAAATATTCATTGTTTAGTTTTTATATGTTCTAATTACCATTTACCACTTCCATCATCTTTTTATCCTCTAGATAAGTGTATGTACCAATATAATAGATAAGTTCGTATACTTAAGTTGTAGTGATGTACTGTGGCTAAACTGACCACTCACCACAAGGATATCATATTTCAAGTTTACTCTAGCTTGACATTATTTATGACCCCCT
>NC_068983.1:77510910-77511974 GCF_001194135.2 Octopus bimaculoides
TAGTTTTTATATGTTCTAATTACCATTTACCACTTCCATCATCTTTTTATCCTCTAGATAAGTGTATGTACCAATATAATAGATAAGTTCGTATACTTAAGTTGTAGTGATGTACTGTGGCTAAACTGACCACTCACCACAAGGATATCATATTTCAAGTTTACTCTAGCTTGACATTATTTATGACCCCCTACTAGTCTTGGCCGAGACATCATCATGTATGTCTGTCATTTACGAACTCATCCTTTTAGATCTCTCTATCTATCTTTATTTCTCTTTATTTCTCTTTTTCTACTTTTAGGTTTTTCTTATCCCCCTTCTCTTTACTTCTGTTATCTCATTTCATTTCTTTTATTTTTCTATTTCTTCTATTTATTTATCCAATTTCCTTGTGTTTTCTTTTACCACCTTTCTCCAATACTTCTAAATCTTTTATATGCATCTTACTTTATTATCCGTATTTTTTTCTTTTTTTCTTTCGATTTGACTTATATTATTTTTGTATTAATATTTATGTATTTTATATTGTTTTTCTTCGCATTTTATATTTTTTTAACCTTCAACTTCTTTCTTTTTTGGACCCTCTCCTTTTATCACATATACGCTAGTTACGTTTATCTATCATTCACTCTACCCTGAATTGTGGCACAATATGGACAGATTTCGGAATACCGATGAACATTTATGTAAATGTATCAACTTAAAGGATAAACATATTACAATGGATATTACAATGGATAATACCAAGTGGACTCCACCTTTTTCTCTCTCCTGTTTCTCTTTCTTTTTCTTTTTTCTTGGTGATCTCTCCTTTGTGATATAATCTTGGGAAAGAATATATTTGTGGCTGAAAACAGCTTTATACCATCCTGTCTATCAATTATATACCCATATAATGATGCAACGACCGTTTGTGTATAAAGCTTGCAACTCGTGTACCACGGAATCTTTTGTGTTCTGTTTTAATTTTACGTATTTGATTTATTCTTTCACCACGCCACTATCTGGCATATACAGGTGCTTGCAATTATGAAGTATATATATATATATATATATATATATAT
>NC_068983.1:77512153-77517459 GCF_001194135.2 Octopus bimaculoides
CTCACACTTTCTACCTTACCCAAGTAATCTGTGAAACTTTGGGTTATATGTCTTCAAACTTTCTTCCCCTGGCTCACCAACACACTTCCCCAACTTCACCCAAGGTGAGGCTGATCAGCCCACCTCCACTACCATTCACTGTATACTCTCGCACATTGAAGCACACATGCTCTCCTACCAGTTCTCTGCCCCTCTCTCTATCTTACTCTCTCTCTCTCTCTCTCTCTCTCTCTCTCTCTCTCTTCCTCTCTCTTTCTCTGTCAAAGTGCAATTTGTTGATGTTAAAATCCAAAGAAAAAGAAAGGACACAGATCCAACTCAGGAAATGAAGATTTGAGAACGAAAGAGCTCACGAGGAATATTGGACAGAGCATACAATCGTAGAAAACAGGGGGAGTGAGGGAAAGACAGAAACGAACTGCAAATGAAATATAACATAAGACACAGATGTCTGCAAGTAGTTAAAGAAGGACTGTAGCGAAAATCAGCTGTGTTGGGAAAGTGGACAGATACCAACAAAGAACAAATCAGTTCCAACAGAGTAGTCTCGTCAAGAATACAAAAACAGCGAAACAAAATCCTACAAACCACTGCACAATGAATAGAATCATCAGGTAAATGATATGTCAGATGCTGAAGCGGCAAGAAAAATATGTGCAGAAATCTAGTGCAATGGCCGACATAATATTAGACAGGTTTCGGGAATTTAAAAGAGAAATAGAAGCCAAAGTGACACAAGAAAATATAACAATCATGGATAGGGAAATGAAAGAGATAATAAAAAATAACCTTGTAAAGACCCCAGACTAGAAAATGTCGAGAGATTCTGGCTCAAAGACCTCTGAAGTATACACAGTAATATTTGACCATTCCTTTACTGATTATACAGAAAATGGAACTCCGACAGGATGATTAAAGAAAGGTCAGTGTTGATACATACAGAAGGACAAAGAAAAGAGGAGAAGTTAGCAATTTTAGACTTATTACTTGCTTACCATCACTCTGGAAACTTCAACAAGTTTCATAGCAGATGAAGTTTATAACTTTCTGGAAAATGACCACCTACTGCCTTAAGAGCAGAAACGATGTAGGAAGAAATCTATATGAACTAATAACCTGCTATACATAGACAGCAGAAAACTAATTCATGTACGAGCAAGGAGGAGGAATTTAGATATATATGGATAGGCTACAGGAAGGCCTTCGACAATGTCTCACACAAATATCTCTTGGTATTTCTGAGGACGCTCGGAATCACTCGGAAGATAAACACAGCTTTAGGGAATGCAATATGAGTGATGGAAGTAGAACTGACGTATACGATTGAAATGGTAGGTAACAGGAAAATACGCAGGAGCATTTTCCAAAGAGAGTCGCTCTCTCTCTTTCTCTCTACCTCACTCTCTCTCTCTACCTCACTCTCTCTCTACCTCACTCTCTCGCTCCCTCTCTCTCTCTCTCTCTCTCTCGCTCTCTGCCATTACTCTTCGTCATCCACAAAACTCAGTCAGACAGGAAATTTGCAGGAAATGAGATGAAAGTACCAGTTACATTCTGAGTGAGTACCGTATAATAACACAAAAATAGTATAAGCGCAGACATGATTGTGTGGGTAAAATAGTTCATTGGGATGCACGACCGGGCTTCAAAACAACAGAAAAGCTGTATGAGCACGAACAAGACAGAGCGATAAAAGAATTACCAGGTCTTGTAGAACTTTCACATAAAAACTGAGTAATATTGAAACAAGAAGACCAAGTATGATTATTGAGGATAAAATAAACAGTGTAAGATCAGAGACGTCGCAACTTCCTGTGATAGCAGTGCCGATACCAAAAAAATAGCATAATAGAGTAATATCAGGATCTAGGCAAGAAAACTGAGCAGACTCTAGTAGATCAAGGCCACAACTATTCCTGTAGTAATAAGTGCACTTAGATTGGAATTGAAACTCGTATTGTCAACCTACAAAGAGTACCATCCTGTATTCTACAAGGATCTTAAGACAGATTCGTGAGATTTGAGGAGATTTTTTTTCAATAAACATCAAAATAAAACGAATATTAAGTTTTTGCTCCCATAAAAAATATTTTAAAGTTTGTCTGCAATATATAAATGCATAAATGATAAATAAACATATTTCATCCGCTATAGTATCTGAGAAAAAAAATCCCTGACCTAGAGATAACTTATGACCGAAAGAGACTAGCAGATTTCAAAACAGACCATCCCAGGACGTTTAAAATAAACAATAGATGTCACAAATGTTATTTTTGACCGAAAAAAAAATTTCAAATATGAATATAATAAAACCAAGTAAATTTCTAGATTCAAAAGAAAAAATATATATAACAACTACAAGAAAATGTTTCGCATAGAATTTTGAAGGGCAGAACCCGAATTAGAATTACCTAAACGAACAGTGATTACTAGAGAATAGGGAAGATTTTATTCGAAAAGATAAAATGCCAAATATATAAACGTTGAATGATAATATGTAATGGAATGGCAGAAATATACAAAGAATTAACATCGATAGATGATTTACGTGAGGAATGAAGAAATAAGCTCACAAATATAAAACTTAACTATAAAATGGCAATAATTACAATACACAAATCCTGGCATCGAATTCTCACTGAAAACAGATGCGAATATCTATATCACCTGGATAAGCAAATAATCTATGAAACACTCTATGTACAGAGAAAAGTAAATCTTCCCTCAGAATTATTCATATAAGAATATCAAAGCAAACCAATAATGTGATAAACAAAATGAAATATATAGAGAAAGTTAGAAAACAGGAATATCTCTAAAATGTTATTGATTAACAGAAGATAACATAGTAAAATATACCAAAAATCAAAGAATGCTAAGAACAAAAGATCCTCGCTAAATCGCAAAATGCCAACGATAAAAAGATCAAGTATCATTTCAGCAAACAAACAGTTGACTACAACCCAAAGCAATTGCATCAAAAACTGGGTAAACACTATTGGAAATACAGCGCCAATAGTAATGACGGAGAAATATTTTGAAAGGAAAATTTGTCTTAGTTTAAAAATGTTTGAAACTAGCGTTGTAACTGAATATATTATGGTAGGTCACATTGTCAAAGATTAGTATACTATGAAAAATATAAAGAGAGTGTGTACAATAAGAGGTGGTAACATTTCAAACTTATTGTTGGAATATTTTCTCGAAAGTAGAAGCAAAAGTAAACGCTAATCTAGGGATTGAACCGAGAAGAACTCGTGGATGACTCACGGGAGATAAACGCACTGTAATCTCTCGTCTAACGGAACATCAACCTTACAACATTTTTTACCCATAATTTATCTTCCTAATATTATTCTTCACTGTATCAAAATATACTATAGCATTTAAATGAAAAGCGCAGCTTATTTCCAGTAGAAGATTGGTCTGTATATAACATGATCGAAATACCAGCAGTGTTTCTAACATCACTTCTCACCACTGGCAAACAATAAGCATGGGAAAAAATTCGAAAAATTTTGCAAGCCTAGAGAGAAGACTGCAGGAGTAATATACTGTTTAAATTCTGATAAGAATAAATTACACTAAGAAAATAGTATGTTGACTTGATCTTCAAAATGTTATGATATATGCAACAGAATGTCTAGAGATATGGAACTCAAAATCAGGTAAGAAATAACATGGAAATTCAACAAAGACTATCTAAAAATTTGAAACCTAAAATGAAAACTGTATTCCTCGTTCCTACGAAATATGCAGTAATGAGACTACTTTACGTATAAGAGTTAGGAGCCAGAATATATTCGTTAGCATAGTTTTTGCATGCAGATTTTATGATGTAGTCTGTTAAAAGAATTTTGCTCTGAAGCATATGTTGTAGTAATAAAAAGCAGCCGTTCGTTTTCTCACACCAAACATAATAATTATACATACTTAGGATTGCCGGACACCAGATGCCAACGAACTATCCTTTCAACGTGGCAGTTAGGTGGTTGGTTGCTTTACCTGGACTTTACGAATGTAGCCAAAACACGAATAGCATTTAATATACTGTATACCATTTTATATGTTGTGGGTATCAAATGATATTTATCTCTCACTTGATTGAGTACATTTTTGCCAATCCTAGGATGAACAAAATAGTAAACTATAAAACAGTATAACCAGACACGCGCTGTTGGTGATATACTTTTTATTTTTCAAGAAAGTAGTTTTTAACTATTTATGGTGAGATATGATGAGTATATTTTATCGGTGCACTTTCCTCGCAGTGAACTTTCTTCACGGTGAATTGGCTGTGAATTCTCCTGCAATGAATTGATGGTGATGAACTTACCTGTGATCATTACATGTATATACAGAGAGATAATGAGAGCGTATTAGCGTGTGCGTGTGTGTGTGTGTGCGCATCTGTCTGCTTACGTGTATATTCATATCTACACACGCAAACATATATCGCTTTCTGGCTATGTGGCAGAATAGAGCGACTGGGCACAAAGAACAACAAAGGTCAACAGAAAAACTTCAAATATTTGTGAATCAAATCGGATAAATTAAGAGGTAAGGAAAATAGAAGAGTCCAAAAAACTATCCCCTTTACGAGGTTTAACTACAATAATCTGAAGTATGCTTGCACTACAATTTTTCAGGTGCTTTAAATATCGTTTGATGAAGTTAACTCTGTGGATATCTGTGTGTCTGTGTGTGTCTATGTAAATATATACGCACATGTACGCAGCATACACATAAGCACGTACACTCACGCATGTGTATATATACATGTATACGTGCATAGACAGTTATATCTTTTATCTTTTCTTATCTATTTGCCTTAATCGTTTGACTGCGGTCATGCTTGGATAATTTTTAGTCAAATCAATCGACCTTAATACTTATTTGATATTTAAAGCTTGGTACTTATACTATCTAACTCTTCTTGCCGAACCTCTACGTTACGGTGACGTAAACACACCAGTACGAATTATCAAGCGGTGTTGGGGAACAAACACAGACAAAAAGAAACATGCACGCACACAAATACACACACACATGTATATATATACTTTTATTCTTTTACTTGTTTTAATCTTTTTACTGTGGGCATGCTGGAGCACCACCTAAAAGGGTTTTAATCGAACAAATCGAACCCAGGACTTATTATTTGAAACCCAGTATTTATTTTATTGGTCTCTTTTGTCGAACCGCTAGGTTACAGGAACGTAAACACAACAAAACTGGTTGTTACACACACTCATATACATATATATATACATGCATATATATACATATATATATATATATATATA
>NC_068983.1:77517771-77521322 GCF_001194135.2 Octopus bimaculoides
CACACACACACACACACACACACACACACACACACACACACACACACACACACGCACACACACGTTACTAATATGCAACTGACAGTTAATTTTTATATTGTTGATAAATTTAACTCTATTTTTGTCTCTCATGCTTTCAGTTTTCTAAATATTTGTAGAGGTATAAATTTAGCAGACAATGCACTATAAAAAGAGGGATACATTCTTAGGCAGTATAAGAAAATACCTTTCAACAGATCCATCTTTCCAGTTCAGTAAAATCATGTTGTTTCAATATGGCTCATGCTCAAATTGTCCTTGAGCAAGAGTTCGCTGGATTTGAATGTAGATTAATTCTATATCTATTGAAAAGTTATAAACTTACAATATGTTACTTTCAATTGCAAAGAAGGATTTGTTTCTCATTCACTTAATATTATTTAAACCACAATTACGGACTATGTGGGCTGTGAAAAGATTAACTTAAAATCATTTTATATAAGAATGAGACAGAAATGTATATTTAGTAGGTAACTATTAGATACTTCTTGACTCACATTAACACATACGGGTGTAATGGAATGAAGCAGAAGAATAATCTTAATTCGGTTATTCAATGAGTTTCTTTATATTATTTTACCATCTATATGTTATACATATTCAATCTCAAAGGACATTGTCCAACAGGCAGAAATCAATGATTTTCAAACTGAGTTCATTTATCACATATTTCTATCAATATATCGGTTGAAATCAAGGTCTCTTCAGTATAGCTGTTTATATTATAGGTAGTTGTGAAAACATTTCGATTATTTCTTTGCTTTCGGGAATACAAATACATCAGAATAGGTTTTCTTTTCTATATTTCACTGAGACTATTCATATATTTCAAAATATCTTTGTATAAAGGTTTTCCCCCCATAGTTTTTGTTTTTATTTCTATTATTTTTATATAGAAGTTTCTGTACTTTTATACCACATAAGACTTCACACAATTCAAGAGCAAAGTTGATTTTATGTTGAATGTGATGATTAGCGACTTGATAAATTGGAAACATCTTTTAATCGAACAAGGAAAAAAACTCATCTTTTCTTTTTGTTTGCAAACTATATGTACTTTTCATCACAATGTGCTATGCTCGAGCGTGCGTGTCGGGGGTAAAATTGAACTCACAATAATCCAAGGCTGTGAAAGTTTTCGGAACATTTATAAACAGGTCTTAAAGCTGTTTCCGGGATATTTTATATATCCCTTCATTAGAGTCGGTGCGAGAATGTGTTCTGTGTTAATTTGTGCGAAAATCTCTTAATAACTACAAAACATTAAGGTTATTAAGGTTATGCCCGGACTTTTGCAAGCTTTTGCGAATGTGAAACAGTAATTCAACAGGAGATATCCCCTGCTGTGTTAACAGGGAGATATAGCAAATTGCCACTAACTGCAAGTGAAAATATATACACAAGCGGAAACTCACATGGTGAGTCGAAAACATACACTCCATATAAAAAGAAAAATCAGTAGCATTAATGACAATTTTGTCTAGAGGCAGACACATAAACGAGATTCAATTTGATTAAGGGTAACTGGGAGCATGCAGGTACTAGTAAGTCTCATTTTGCAACCTGTACTACATAGAGGGGACCGACAAAGAGATTAAGTCGATCACATCGACCGCAGTGTGTAACTGGTACTTAATTTATCGACCTCGAAAGGATGAAAGGGAAAGTCGACCTCGGCGGAATTTGAACTGTGAACGTAACGGCAGACGAAATACCGCTAAGCATTTTACCTGGCGTGCTAAAGTTTCTGCTAGCTCATCGCCCTTACGTCCAAAACAATATTATCAACATGAAAGCAAATGAGAATATGAGCAAAAAAGAATACATAAAGCTATCCGTATAACTTCTACACATATAAAATAATTACTTAATCTGAAAACAAGTTGAAGTTGACAGTGGAATAATATTCATTATCAATAACTCTAGCATAGCTTACATACATGATGATAGGTACAATCGACGTAAATGTAATAGCATGATATTTGGTTTCTTGCACATAACGTGACTTCCCTTAGAAATTAATTTGGTTACAGGCAAACGATTATTGTATTTTTATAGCATTAAAGTATGTGGTTCAATACATATAAACAAATATGGCTACACATCTACTGATTATGACGAGTGTATTATATACACAGTATTAAATATTTAATGAGTCAAAAGAAGATACTATTGAACTTCCGAGGAGTGAAACAATGGCACTCCTTACAGCAGTACTTGTAACACAATAGGCGAGTGGAAAAATATCCGTCTCGTAGGTATTTTTTAATATAAATAAATGTGTGCTTAGATTCACATCTCAGAAATATGCGTGGAACTCATGGCAGATGGTAAGTAACAGATCAGGAGTTAAATAATATGACGACATTGTGAGTGGCTGGTTTCACTCTAATAAGACAACTTCATGTTATGAGACCTCGAGGGTTCCAGTTGATCCGATCAACGGAACAGCCTGCTCGTGAAATTAACGTGCAAGTGGCTGAACACGACACAGACACGTGTACCCTTAACGTAGTTCTCGGGGATATTCAGCGTGACACAGTGTGACAAGGCTGACCCTTTGAATTACAGGCACAGCAGAAACAGGAAGTAAGAGTGAGAGAAAGTTGTGGTGGAAGAGTACAGCAGGGTTCGCCACCATCCCCTGCCGGAGCCTCGTGGAGCTTTAGGTGTTTCCGCTCAATAAACACTCACAACGCCCGTTCTGGGAATCGAAACCACAATCTTATGACCGCGAGTCCGCTGCCCTAACCACTGGGCCATTGCGCCTCCACTGTAATGAGACCAACTCGGTTGATATACATGAAACTTTGGCTCACTGGTGTTTAGAATTTACATTCATTTACAAAACTTACCTTACGCAGAATACTTAATTAGACACAAAAATCCAAAATCGAATTACACAATGAATATATAAAAAGAATCAAAATATCAATGAAATTTAGGGGTTTCAAGAGGTTTCCTGTCTTTATATTTAGATCAATAAATATCTGAATGCATCTTTAATTCCGAAATAGAAGATTAATGGTTTCGTTATTGTTTATCTTTTATAAATTCATTCTGAGGAATAATTTTAATTCATTCATTGGAGATAAATACGAAATTATTATAACAAAACTGATTGCTTCCTTTCTAGATATAGTCTATTGGAGACACAGAGAAAAACAGGTGGTTACATATAAACACAGACACTAATGCACGTAGCCATATAATTTACTCAGACTCACACACACATACACACACACATATATATACAAGTACGTACAGATGTGTGTACACACAGACATACGAACACGTTTATATATGTATCAATGTTGGTATATATATTTGGGTGTATATATCTACGAGTACATGTGTGTCTGCCGTTTCATTGTGCAAACAAATATATATTATATCTGTTTCCATGCATACATTGTTGCCCATCCATTATGCATAGTTGCTACTGTATATACATACATGCATACACACACACACACACACACACACACACACACACACACACACATATATAT
>NC_068983.1:77521332-77525522 GCF_001194135.2 Octopus bimaculoides
ATATATATATATATATATATATATATATATATGTATATGTGTGTGTGTGTGTGTGTGTGTATGTGTGTGTGTATATAGATAGATAGATACATACATACATACATACATGCATACATACACACACATACATACAAGCACACACACACATATAGATACACACGCACATACAAACGTACATACATACATACATACATACATGGATGGATGGATGGATATGGAAAAGGATGGAACAATAAGAATTTCAGTTTGATTGAATAAAGGTTTACTTTGAGACAGACGTCGGATTAAGCAGATGAATCCATAAAAAAACTATACTGTGTAGAATGAATATATTTGTTTAAAATAGAAGATATATTTTATTTGTATTTTTAACCATTTCCATTGCAAAATTTAATTAGATTTTATATTACCATCTTGTCTTCAAAATCTAATTTTTGGAGGTTTCCTGTTCTATATTCGGCTTGTGTGAATGAATTAATCACAGTTTGTGATCACAATGAGCGAAGTTCTCAGGAAGTGTGCCACTACCTTCTCTTTCCTAACTACATGAAAAGAAATAGTAATAGGAAAAATAAAATTAGCAAGAGGAAAACAAAGCCAGAAACGTGTCATCTAACATTAGACATTAAAACAATTAAATATACAACAAATGCAAGCATAATGGCTTTTATTAATAAAATGTTGGGAGCCATTACAGAGATGTATGAAACATATATAGAAATTACAGACAAAAGCAAAGTATAATTCAGTTTTGTTTCCGAATATTTATAGAAATTAATTCTGTTTTTGTTATTAAGGTTTTTATTTGATGTGGAAGGTTTTTATACATTACACTAACTAAAAAGTGTTTTCAGACTATTATGGGTTCAAATGGTACGGAATATTTCTTTGAATATTAGCATTAATTTTTCAAGTATTGTTCATGAGTGAATGTTTTTTCCAGTTGTGACCACCGAAACATGAAATGCAAGAGATGTTAACTAGTTAGCTGAAGATAAATAGAATATTGTACTTTGATGAACGAACACAAAAGAATGCTTTTAGCACAATTCGAATTTACAACATTTCCAGCAAAATGCTAACACTGATTCACTGTGTATATATTAGGTGTCACTATTAGCTTTATTTGAACTCGCTAAATTTGATTAGGATTATGTTAAGAATTGCAGGTTCTTATAGAGACACGTATGCTTAATGCATTACCTTACATCATTCAGAAAAGCAAAGCAACCCATAAAATATAATACTGACATTCTATGTGCTATATGTTACCACGTGCAAACTTATCAATATCATCTTTATCATCACAACGGTCATCATCTTCTGCAAAATTGATTTCACCTCTTCCCTAATGGATTCAGTATGGCTTTCGGTTTCAAATTTCCCCTATAATGTGACATTAGCAAGCAATGAAGTTGGCGCTTTATTTAGTGTCAGCCATTTAATAGGTAGTTTAGTGATTAGGTCGTATTTTCTCGGCCACATTGAACTTTTATAAGTTATAGAACATATATAACACGCGGGAATATTTCTAAATAAATTATCGTGGTTTCTCAATAAAACCTTCCATTTGACGATGGCACTGAAGAATGGAAGCGGAAGTTTAAACCCATAATTATCTTATTTATCTATACACATGGACAAGGACATAAATTACTCAAGAATGTGTTATGAACAGTTATGCTTATTTATTGAATGACCAAAACCGTTGGAATATGATGGGTAAAAATACTTGTTCAACCTGTACGATTTTAAAGGATTCTGATGATTTTTTGTGTTTTTAATTATTTACAAAGATACGTGGGTGACATACGATAAAATTGGAAGAAGAAACTGAAGGAGCTAATAATGATATTTACTAGATAGATGTTCAAATTTCACAAATAATGCAGATTTTAGGACAAATTCCTGAGAATGGGATATTTTCTCGTAATAACAAATGGTGGAATTGGAGTAAAAACATGTTCTGCCAGATACAGTTCTCTCTCCTATATCAATTGTTCTTTCTCGAACATTTTTAGTTAAATATCTTTTACTGAATTTTAGGAGTAGCTTGCTTACGAACCACATATTCCGGGTTCAGTCCCACTGCGTTGCACCTTGGACAAGTGACTTCTATTATAGTCTCGGGCCGACCAAAACCTTGCGAGTGGATTTCGTAGACGAAACCTGAAAGAAGCCCGTTGTATATATATATATATATATGCGTGTGTGTATGTGTTTGTGTGTCTGTGTTTGTCCCCCAACATCGCTTGACAAGCGATGCTGGTGTGTTTACGTCCACGTAACGCAGCGGTTCGGCAAAATAAACCGATAGAATAAGTACGAGGCTTACAAAGTATAAGTCCTGGGGTCGATGTGCTCGACTAAAGCCAGTACTCCAGCATAGCCACAGTCAAAGGCTGAAATAAGTAAAAGAGTAAAGAGAGTAACCGAGTGCAACATTTTGGTGTGGAATTTGAATAACAATAGAGGTTGGTGAGATGTTCCCTTGTTCATTAGCATTTACATTTTCGAACGTTTTATTGGCCATTTGATAATAACTCTTATATTTAATGAAGGTCATCCAATAATACTTATATGGTATTTGCTTTGTTAGAATATTTAATGGAGTGGAATTATATTTCGTAGCGCATAATTCTTCTTCAGATTAATATACACTGCTGATACGGCTTAATCAAACAATTGTACATTCTACGCACTAAAATATAGGCAAAAAGTTTTAAATAAGTAAACTATAAAAATACCAGTGCCATCACTATAACTTTAGCATATATATCAATACAGCTTACAGCACACGGATGTTCAGATCAAGCAGGCGATGTTACATCTTTCCGCATTCAATATTCAATTTCAGTACTCCCCTCTCTCTATCTCTAATCTCTTTTAATTATGATTAAGTCAAAACTTATTACATAGCTATGCTGGTAGCATAATCCTTCTTCTTATACTATCTCCCCCTCTTTCTCTGTCTCCCTCTCTCACTCCCTCTCTCTCCCTCTCTCACTCCCTCTTTCTCTCTCTCCATAAATATATGAAACTACATCAAATGACGTATGAGAAGTTCAGACAGGTTAGTGCTCAGACGCAAGCAAACAATTTGGACTGGCGATTCTTAATGTTATAAAAGGAATTATAAATTATTTAAACAGAGGGGAATATAGATATAATTAAACAGAATAGACAGCAAACAAGGGCACGTTATAGCTCTATTACTTATTCAAAGACTGGTTGATATCCGGTATCTTGATAACTTAGTTGGATATCGCAAAGAAAAGAGAGCAGAATCCATGCAAAATGTCACAGTACTTCTTCATAGATAGGGAGATATCAAGAGGCTTCATAATCTAACATCACGAGAAAGTGGGATCTAGGAAATAATTTACAGTTGTTTCTGGAATGGATCTTCCGTTGACTTTAAATGACGATCTTAACCCACGTTTGTTCATAATATTGTAACTAATCATGTGCACTAACTCCTACATCTTTATATCTTACTCTAGCTAGGCGTTTTAAACTTTGCGACATAGCATAGTTTAATATCAGATCTGAAGACAATCCTTCTTTATATTATACTTTATTAAGTGTTTGTTTACGTCATTAATTCATTGTTAATTAGTTATACAATAATTCGCCTCTAGACACTACAACACCTTTATAACTTGACCATCTTTTGCTAGCATTTCTATTGACATTGTATTGTTAAAGTTTTACTGAGGCCCTCGTTCTTTTGCACATATGGGACACTGTTATGTATAGCTACCTAAAGCCCAATCTTGGGAAATTAAGCTTCTCAAAATTAGAAACAAGGACGCTAATACGAAGATAATATATCAAAGCCATCACTGCAAGAATTTGTAAAACTTTCCAGAAGTCTACAATTTAACCATTTATAGATATAAATCGAAACATACAAATAGAATACATAAAACGAAGCATACAATTCTGGCAATGCACTGACTACAAAAACTGCATACATACACACATACATGCAAAATTATCCTCTTGATGTTGGTGAAATTGCAATGAAAGAAACTCGGATCTAAGTTATAAAACGGCACTTCCTCTATTCTTAAGATATATTGAAATGAAGTTGATTTACGACATACATACGCACTCATGTATGTAGGCACATAAACACACACACACACACACACACACACACACACACACACACACACACACACACA
>NC_068983.1:77525952-77526569 GCF_001194135.2 Octopus bimaculoides
TATATACATATATAAAACAAATATAGATAAACTTAGATATGTTTCGACCAAAAATTGGCCCAGGCTCTATCAAACTTAATAGCACCATCTGATGGGATTATCTAAATCCTTTTTAAGTCAAGCTTTGTGGTATCATTCGAGTAGGATTTTTTTTTTTTTTTAGTGAGTTGTATGCAGATATAGGCGGCTTATCCAGTATCACTTGAAGAAATTTTATCTAGATCCCCTTTAGCGGTAATGGGATCCTTTTCATCTTTGATCTGCTTCAGGACAATGTTAAATAAGGCAGGGCCTGTTGAGGAAAACGAATTCTGTTACAGTGTATTTGTGTGCTGTGATCCTGAAATAAGTAGGGAACGTATGACTCATGGTCCTCGGCTTGGATAAATTTTGAAGCTAATGTTGAGGTCGTTTGGGCAATACTGGTGGTATATTTTCACATCGTGCAAATGATGTATCGCTCACGGCGGCGCTGGAGAGAATAGAGTTTCAATGCTTTTATGTGTTCCCGATAACTATGTAATTATGTATGCATATATGTGTGTGTGTGTGTATGTATATATATACATACATATATATATATGCACATATATATATACATATACATATTTATATAT
>NC_068983.1:77527526-77528081 GCF_001194135.2 Octopus bimaculoides
ATACATATATATATATAATTTCATGTTTTATACAAACAAACATTAATTAGAAAAAAATATAAAACAGATAGATAACGTGTCAATACCGAAAGCTGTGGCCATGCTGGGCATTATACACATATATATTTTCCATAATACATCCTTACACTCAAACATGACCATTCACATATCCTTTTGCTCATGGATTCTGAGACATTCATAAAACATATGTACATATATTTGCATTATAAACAGATATAGCTATTAATTACTCTACTTATACAAATTATATACAAAAACTAATTCAATACCATAAAATATTATGCAATTTGGAGTTGTCAAAATTATAGTATATTTTGTTTCAGATGGCGGCTGAAATAGATTTTATCGGAAGCCATCTTTCAACCACATTTTGAAATGTCACTTTTAAATAAAGCAGCTGAAAATTGCTTCGGCTTTCAACTCGGTATTAACAGTAAATATATGAAAATATAAATGTGTATAAGGCTTTTGTGTAAAGTGTTGAATTTATACACACATACATATGTGTGTATATATATATATATATATATATAT
>NC_068983.1:77528419-77537682 GCF_001194135.2 Octopus bimaculoides
TATATATATATATATATATATATATATGTATGTATGTATGTATGTATACGTGTAAGAATGTATATATGCATCAATGTAAATATATGTATGTTTTGAATATATGTGTGTGTGAGTGTGTGTACACTTGTTGTCCAATTCATGTTACTCTTAAAAGTGACCTTCTTCATATTAGATCGTATATTTTGTTTAAAATGTAACTCTTTCAAAATACGTCTGGGAATATGGCTACCTATCAGGTGTCATATTTTTGAAACATGTTTTAACACAAATAAGATGTACTCTTGACAGCTGTAAACTGACTACATAATATTGCTATTTAGTTAAAATATTTTGTTACCTTAGGGATATGAATGTTGGCAACATTGACAGAGCAACACTCTAAATAATCTGTCTAATTGAATTTCATTCTAAGTTGAAATTCCTACTGGGCTTTTCTTTAACTTATACCCTTCTGAAGACAATAAAATAAACACTTTAATTTACTGAAACCCATTGATTTACTTTAGCGTTTTCTCTAGAAAACATTGCTTTGCCTCTCTTAAAACTACAATTAATTTTTTTTTGTTGCTTTACATTTTTGAGGTTTCACATTTTCAAAGTTTTTTTTTAATCGTTTCTTTGCTATTTAGAGTTTGTGTTCATGTCGTAGTGAACAATATTTTCCCGATCAACAGTGGAGAAAATGTAATCACCAACTGATGTTCATTTATATGAGCTTCCTAAAATTGACTCAGTCGTGTTATGACCGAAACGGCTGTGCATAAGGAATCACTTCCACGTTTTGTAAAGCTGGCTTTCACTATAGTTTTTGAGACAAATTAGTTAACTTTCTCTAGAAATTGATAGTGTGTTTCAGCTTAGAAAATGAAAATAACAACAGGTTGACATACTGAATTATCAGTAAAAGTACTTCCATTTTAAAATTAAGAAACTTCTAAAATTTATATGGCGTCTATATTGAAAAACTCACGTGCAATTCGCGTCATCATCTCCAAGGAAACATTCACTCGGCGTAAACTATTAATTGTTCATTTCCTAATCTAACGCCATTTCGTCTTGGTTCGATGTGACTCTTCTTCTTCTCTCCAAGAATTATTGGACTCCAAAAATATATGAACTGACACTGTTTGCTTTTTCATATTTAGGTTGTATTTGTACATATCATTGCTAAGTGAACACACTCTCTTTTTAACCCAAGTTCTATTCTTCGTTACAGTCCTTCAAAAACATATGTGAATTTTTCTTATTCCCAGTTTTTTGTGGCCCCAGTAAATCTTTTCACTTTTAGGTGATATGCTTTGAAACATCTAAGCCATAATCCTAAGCATAATAAGTGGTAAGCCGAAAAATGCTTCAACTCAGAGTTGAAGCATTAATGTAAGCATGATGTTCTGTACAAATTTATAAATATAAAACTAAATTGTACAATGTGTAGCATACATGGTAATACAGACGTGTCAAAAATGAATTATACACTGAAATTATTATTGAATGATGAAGGCTATGAAATGATCGCAATCATTCACAATGATAAGTTGCTGCATAAATATGTTCATTATTCATACCAACCACCTTTTATGGTTTATATATACCTTGTGAAATAATTTTTCTTCCAACGGAACTCTTGGATTTCAGCTGCATAGAACTATGCATTACACTCCTCTCCATTGGATTACTACGTCGTTTGCTACCACAGCATTCTATAAATATATATATTAAATTACAAGTCTATGTATGTTTATATGTCTATATACATATATTATGCATATATTGATATTGTACATAACCATTAATATTCTTTAGTTTGAACTATTTTGGCAAGTTGATAGAGATGAGGTTTTTCTTGTGACTATTCTACACTGGAAGTCCCACAGAGAGTAAATTTGTCTTTGTTCCCTACTCACTGACATTCAGTGTGCGTATTTATTTCAACTGAATTTTATTACCTAATAAATTAGTTTATGTTTTGCTATTATTATT
Organism: Octopus bimaculoides; assembly: GCF_001194135.2. Classification (NCBI taxonomy): domain Eukaryota; kingdom Metazoa; phylum Mollusca; class Cephalopoda; order Octopoda; family Octopodidae; genus Octopus; species Octopus bimaculoides. Next base: position 77,530,400 of record NC_068983.1, read on the forward strand.
CTTCGACTTATGTTCCCTCAATTTTATATTGCTTTGCATTTCAGTACATGATACAGGGGGGCTCCGACCATCTTCGTAATGGCCAAATATATAAGAGAAATGTTTAGGACTTTCTCGAACACAAAAACGTTTTTCTGACAGCTTTGTCAGGTACTTTTAACAAAGAAGTGTGATAAAACCTTAATAACAGGTAAAGCACATTCATGTATCAACAACTAATGCTTTTGCAGCATCAATCGGAGGATTTATAGTGAATTGAAAGCATTCGACCACATGCTTTGCTGTATTAAAAGTTCTTTATTTCGTGAGATTAAATCCCCACTGAAGTTAATTTTAATTTCATTCTTCCAGACGTTATATAATAAATTATTAATCACATACCTTGAGCAATATAATAGAATAAAATTCCTTTCTCCTGACATAAAAAAATGTGACCGTATAACTGGAATTCCCTGTACAGTTACTTGTTGATATTTCAACGTCACTTGCACTCATCTTACTTACGTCCATGTGCAATATAAATGTTTTCACAATATTTTATTGTATTTGTTCATTCTTAAAAGTAATCAGTTTCGTTTTGTCTGTAAACATTACTTTTTATGAACAGGAAGTTTTGCTATAGCAATATATAGAAACTCAGTAGACCGAATAAATCCATGAAATGTAATAAAGTAAATATTTCATCACAGTAAGTAAAATGGAGTTGTGAAGTAGTAAGCTATGAAGTAGCTTAGTAGTATGGAAACGTAGTGTAGTGAAATATATATTTGGAGAGAATTTCTAATATTACATTCTGCTTTCTTTCAATATTCTATACGATGTTGAATGAATAAATAAATAAATGAAGCTAATATCCTTTTCACTTTCTTCTCCTATAGGATCCAAAGATTCTATTTCCCATTTGGTGTATTCATTTTAACAACATGAAAATGCTTTAAAGGGTTCTAGAAATATACATGAAGATTCAATTTCCATAAGTTAATCAAAATATAAGAAAGGTTTCTGTTGAAGAAAGAAATTGCTACACAAGGAGTTTGAATAAGCAAATGCTTTATAAAATATAAGGAAAAATACATTGAAACAACGGTAAATGGAATAATTATCAGAAAAATCGGAAACATTTTTTTTTTTATTTAAAGAATGCTATTTTATTTTTGTCTTTAAAATGTCATCAATAAAAGGAAAACTCAAAAATCCTTTGTCTACAAAACGGAAAGATGGAAATATAATTATTTTACCCCAAATTTCTTGAATTGCAAGATGCAAAGTTAATTTAATGCTTTGCTCAAGGGAGCAGTTATTTAGAGAAGCATGGAAAATGTCCATGTGACTTCGAGGAAAGTTAAATGCGTCATTTTCTTCTCCGTATCCCAACTGAGGAAATCGATATTACTTTATTTAATGCGTTCTATTATAAAATTATGGTAACGATTTTTTGTTACATGTTTCAGCACTGAAACCAGTGCTATCTAGCATGCATACAGATTAAAATCATACATCTCACACGCACAACAGCAAAGTAATAAATCGACCAATGCAATATTAGCCACTAAATGTAAAATTATCAAGAAACACTGTCATGCGGACAACAGCTATGAACTATAAATACTACTAGTGCAATGTCTCGCCTATTGAATATAATCAATCATTTACTTAAACATAAAAAAATCTATATAAGTATCCTCATTATCATCAATAGTTTTACTGATATGTACACCAATAATGCAAAATGCATTACAACAACCACGCTTACTTCATATTCCCATTGATCCTGAATTATGGGGTCACCATAGGCACATACAAAAGTCCGAATAATGTGAGCCTTTTGAAATTTTTCAACTTCTTACATTTTACCCCTCATTTATACAGTATACTTATTGAGGATTTTTGGAAACATGTAAAAATTCAAACAAAACACTGTAGTGTTACTAATGAAACATCGTTTCTACAGTCACGCTGCTGGAATATCAGCTTATATTACCTAACAAGAGGTAAACGCAGAGACAATTCAGTAGAATATAGTGGGTTTAGGCGCGATGCACCACAATTAGACAAGAAACTAACCTCTTTACTATTATCCAGTACCTGTCTTGTGTATCCTTCAGATTCATGCGCATACCTCTTTTGGGCTTGATGTTTGGCAATATAATTATTTGATTATCTTAATTCTTTCTGTTGCAAACAACGTACAAGCGGCTGCGAATACTAGAGACACCTTTGCTGAAAAAGTGTGATTAAATGTGATACATTAGGACATTTACATTACCGATGCAGCCTAGTCTGAATGAGAGATCGATAGATTGAACGGGAGAAATAGATACAGAAGGATCGAAGCTAGTACTATTCTAATTCCGTATTTATGTAGTTATCTCCACAAACATGTATCCCAGGCAAAATTGTACTCGGTGGGATTTGAAAATCTGAATATCAGGTATTCTATGTGATTTTTGTTTCTATCCGTCTCTTATGTAACCACAACGTTATGAACACTATTTCTTCTCCCTCAAAATTACGTTTTCACTAGTTGCACATCACCTAGAATTTGGAACGAGAATTTGGAAACAAAATATCTGCTACGTTGAATATGCTATATACATCGCATAGAATCGTTTACTTTCTCTTATTTCCCTTATATATTCTCAGTACTACCAAACACCACAGATGAAAAACCTTTCCTCGGTTCTCAAAGCATCGATAATATGCAAAACTGTTCAGTATCCTTTATTTTCTTCTATAATTATCGCTGAAATAAACCACCAGCTACCTCAGACAGTGTCCGTTTTACATTTAACCAGAAAGGTATTTTTGCCGTAGAGCTATGTCATGATATTACATCATATTAATATCCAATGTTTAGCATTTTTCGACGTTGTATATCGCATTGTATTGACATCACAACTTGTTGGAAATTTTAAGCTCACAACTCGGGAATGGTGAACTGGAGATGACTTCGATGTCATTTGAACTCAGAAGGTAGGAGGGAGCTGAGTATTTTGGCTCGTTGTTCAAATGTTTCTGAGAAGGTACTGACTTACATGTCACTTTTATCATAGTACAATATTCGTTCAGTGGTAAAATCATAGACTAAACAAGAAAAACACAGGTTGAAATTAAAGTACATCAGTGTTTTGAAATTAATGTAAAATGTAGTTTCGGGCACGTTAATATCCATTGCAAACTACTATACACAACACTTCTTCTGTTTCCTCTGTTCATTTATTTTATATATCCTGCTGGATGCATAAGATCATTCTCTCTTCACCAGTAATTGTTAGAATGTTAAAAGCTAGCATATCTACACGGAAATACGTAATCGAGATTTTAGGTACCCTGTTGGAATCGTTTCTCTCAAGAACAATGTAACGCATGTCTCGTATCCGAAACGAAATCATATTAGTTGTTGATATTATATACATGGATATTCTAAAATGGCAGAACAAAATATGGGATTATGATTGGCATCTCTACATAAATTTGACGCACATTGCATTCAAGTTGAATGAATATCATATAATCTTTCTCTTTCTCTCTCTTACACACTCACATACACACACGCACAGACACACACAAACATGCACATACATAGACACATATAATGCATGCACGAGTATACATGCATGTGTGTGTGTGTGTGTGTGTGTGTGTGTGTGTATGTGTGTGCGTATGGCTATGGTTTTAAGGGGAAAATGTTGAAAGTTGCTTCCAAGTTTTAGCATACTGCCGTCATCAGGCTCTCTACGGCAGGGAGCAAGGGATAGCCCGGATGTCACTATCAACATTCTGTTGGAAAAATTAATAATCTTTATTATACTATAATATATTAATTTTTTTCCCTTCTTATATCTTCATTTACTTCTTTCATTCATTGGACTGTGGCCATGTTGGAGCATCGCCTTGAAAGTGGGGTGGAACAGAGAGACACGCACACACACATGATGGGTCTTCCATGTAGTTTCCGTCTACCAACTTTACACAAAACATTACTAGGCCTGTAACTACAGCAGAAGACACTTGTCCAAGTGTCTGCACAGAGAGAATGAATAATGACCTTAACCACACAACTATGCTTAGTTTAGCGCTCATGTCTGAGGCCTTACTGTAGCACTGCATAATTGAAACCCTGAAAACTTACGTCAGTGCGTCGACAGGAAAAAATAATCAGTACCAACTACTATGCTTCATATATTGTTATTCTTCTCCAGACCCAATCCCTCCCTGACCAAGCAGGGCTTCATGCGTAATGGTATTCCATTCGTGACCATCCTATATTTTTCATTTATTTTCTATTGTTTAGACGCAGGAATGGTTGGGTGTTAAGAAGTTTGCTTCCAAACCTTGCAGACTCAGTCTCACTCACTATTTGGAACCATGGGCATGTGTCTTCTAATACAGCCTTGGACCAACTGTTTAATATTTCTTTAAATCATAGGCACCAGGCTTGTAAATTGATGAAACTAGACGATTACATTAACTCCAGTGATCGAATGTTACTTATATCACCGACCTTGAAAGGATGAATGATAAGGTCGATTGAGACTGAATATGAACTAAGAATGTAAAGCCAGAAGAACTGCCGCTTAGCACTTTGTCCGACGTGATAATGGTTCTGCCAGTTTACCGACGTCGTTTGGTTTAATATTAATTTAATTTTATACAAAACTTGACATGAAGACAAGCATTCCTATTTTCATAAATATGATATGAAAATGCGTGTGCGTGTGTGTATATACACCCCCACACCCCCACACCACCACACCCCCACACACATATGTATGCACGAATACAGGTGAATCAAACATCATACAACATTTATTCTTCATTTACTAATATTCTCTCCGCTTCTAGAAGATTTGTCATATTAACCAAATGATAATTAAAACTAGATCCATGTGAGAAATGGAGACAATGGCAAGACTCAAGTTGACATGCCATAAAGGAAAAGGACAGGCGGGTTGTCTGGAGCTAAAATGACTGACATAAACACCTCTTTCGCAACAGTCATATCAGCACGAACATTTTCCAAACTTAGCTCCACTGCGCAGCGGATTTAGAATTATACTAAAATAGTAGAACACCTTTACATATTTGGTAACTTCAATAATTTAAACAAAAGTGAGCTAAGAGAGATAACTCAAAATGTCCAGTGGCATGCACTTTAATATAGTAAGAACAGTTATAATACAAAATTTTGGAAGTTTTAAAATTTTCTCCGCCTCTACAGTAGGTGTTGTAATTACGAACTGTCAATTGAGGCTTGCTTCATAGAAGATGGTGTCTTCTTGTATATAGTCCCTGAGTCCCTTGTCTATTGTTGATGATGTTGGATCGCTGCTAGGATGATGATCTCTAATGAGGGTTAAAACTCGTCACTAACTATCTTCTAATATCCAGAAAATACACTTGTTCTTTTCTTTCATGACATGTCAACATTGAAGAATACTTGATTCTTTTGATTATCTCCATTTCACACAACGAGCTTGTCATAACTGCCATTTGGCAATTACGACATAGAAACAAAAATCTAAATAGGGATATATAGTCTCAGTATTCAATTGATGTTTAACATTTCCGAGAATTAAGTAGGATTTGTGACAGAAACCCCTTAAACACTCAATAAAAAAGAAAAGGCATATTGGAATCTATGAGACAATGTAACGCTTGCAACTGAAGGAATCACCGGAGGAACGGTATAAGCATTATTCATGCAATCTAAGCAGTAGGAATCTCTCTTTCTCGTAGTATTCGTAAAATGTACTAGCAATAAAATAATTAAAATAATCACACAATGTCACTAAAATTTTGAATTAAACACAAATGTATTGCTACAAAACCATGTGAAAGAAAATAATTTCAATCGGAAAAATAAGTTTGCTGAGTCCTCAAGGAGTTTAAGTTATCTTCATGCAACTGGAAAGTAGCTACTCAATGTCTACTTGATGGAAATTGATTTCAAATTCAAGTAATCTATAAATGCGATGTCATTGATCCAAGCTAAGAACAGGTATTATATTGTTATCGCAGAAAATCATTTTGAGATCTGCTATAATATCCACAACAATACACCTGCTCACAAAAATTTAGGTAAAATTGTATCATTAGCAAACTATAGAAAGAGATTATAGTTAAGGGTTACTAATTTCAAACTGTAAATGTTTATGCATTTCAAACATAATTGCATTTCATCTTACAGCACTATTTTATCCTTTGTCTTGCCACCATTCTGCCTACATGTCTTTCATATGTACACATATTTCATATGTACACTATGGGAATATATATTATCTCGACTAAAGGCGGTGCTCCAGCATGGTCGCAGCCAAATGACTGAAAAATGTAAAAGAGAGTAAAGAGTATATATATATATATATATATATATATATATATATATAGTAGTAACAGAGAAAGATGAATTTCGATTATCCCCACGTAGTAAGTTGTAATGTATATAAGGAAATTAAAAAAAGGAAAATACCCACGGTTTACATAGTTTTGATATCATTTTTAACATATCGACTGGTGTCGCTTTCGCTATTCATGATATTATGGTTTACTTATTTGAATATGCATTTTCATAAGAAGAAATTTTGCCCATGTTGTGTGTGATGATATTTACGTGTGAATGGCTTCACAAGTAGTGAAATAAGGGGAGGTAATTGGTTATCGTTATCATTGTTGTTGTTGTGGGCAAGGGAGATAACTGTTCTGCTTTCGGTAAAGGGAGAGGAATATATGTGTACACACACACACAAACACACACACACACACACACACAAACACACACACGAAATGGTGATGTAATTGTGAATTGAAATATTGTAAAAAGATAAAAGTATTTCTGCGTGTATATTAAGACGTGTTCTGTATTTTTCAATGAAAAAAGTTTCTTTATTTAAACGTACTTGTGGAGAGATTGTGTCTTTACACTGGTAGAAGGAGAAGACTGAAATTTGGTTTGATGTTGTCTGCACATTTTTCTATATATTCACTGAGAGGCATTTGCCTGTATTTCCGGAAACGGATTTGCTCTTTATGTAGAGTGGTTCTCCTTCTCAAGGCCATACTTGTCTGCCGAATATAGTTATGTCCGCAAACCAAGCAGGTTATTACATAAATTAAGTTCTCAGAGGCACAAGTGAAATTAGTTTTAATTGTGAACCTCTGTCCTTGTTTCTTCTTAAGAAAATACATATTCAAATAAGTAAATCATAATATCTTGAATAGCGAAAGCGAAACCGGTCAGTATATTAAATCTATGTAAAGTGTGTGTATTTTCCTTTTTTAAA
>NC_068983.1:77537729-77539024 GCF_001194135.2 Octopus bimaculoides
ATATATATATATATATATATATACGACGGGCGTTTTTCAGTTTCTGTCTACCAGATACATTCACAATGCTTTCGCTGGCCCGAAGCTATAGTAGAAGACACTTGTCCAAGTTGCTATGTAGTGGGATTGAACCCGGCATCATGTGCCTGGAAAGCAAGCTTCTTGCCACTCAGCCTCGCCTTCGGCTGCAAGAGATACAATTCATTTATTAATGAAAGCTACAGTAACGTTTTAAAGTTGTTAGGACCCGTTGAAGACCTTACATTTAGATACACAATACATCAGGCTAGAAGTGTATTGTAATCACTCCGATGCCTACGATGATCAGTTAGCTCGAAGAGGGATTGCCTACCATTAAATAATGAGAAAAATAATAGCAAAATCACTTACTTTTGCGCTGATTAATGAAAATAATCGTAAATATCATGCGAAAAGCTTACGTCATAGTTTTCGAAAATTCATTTGCCTGCAATCTCTTCTCATTTAATGATGACAATTTTACATTAGAAAAATGCCAGACAATTTAATTTACAATGTATAGTAGATCTAATTGATACCTGTATATGATGTCTCTTATTTTATTAGCCTGTGCATAATGAAATGCAAAGCTAACCGCAGGGGGGCTTCAATGTGATATACAATAATGGATTTCAATATGGAAAGGCATGTGAATGTATTTATACGTACACACCTACACACAAATGAAGACTCATAGACACATACACAAATATGTATACAAAAATTATGCACATATATGCATAAATAAGTATACATATACAAATTCATATATATCTATCTGCGTACTTGCAAACTCCAGTTATATTAAACTGTAAACGTGGCTAAATGAATGATTTTATTTCCACAATCCATAGAAAAATAAACTAAAATTGCCTCACCAATATTCTTAAATCTGTGGTCTGTTTTATTAAATTATTTACTTTATAAGGAATAATAATGATGATGATGATGATGATGATGATGATGATGATGATGATGATAATAATAATGATAATAGTGATAATGATAATAATAATAATAATAATAATAATAATAATAATAGTAATAATAACGAACCATGATAAAACGATGGCAAGAAAAGCCCCTACATGGTAAATACTGGGCTAAACTAAATGCGAAAGAAATAGACAGAGAAAAATCCCAGCAATGGCTGAGAAGCTCAGGACTAAAAGCAGAGACTGAAGGATTTTTAATTGCTGCACAAGACCAAAGCCTCCCCACCAGAAATTACCAAAAACACATAATGAAAAGAAATATAACAAGTAACCTTAGAATGT
>NC_068983.1:77539676-77548084 GCF_001194135.2 Octopus bimaculoides
CAAAACACTTTCAATACAGTAAACATAAGAGCACCACAGCAAACCACAGCACATACCCAAGGCACACAGAGCTGCGCTCGGTAGTGAAGTGAAAGCACGTTTTAAAAATAAAACTACTGAACAATAATAATAATAATAATAATAATAATGATAATAATAATAATAATAATAATAATAATAATAATAATAATAATAATAATAATAATAATAATAATAATAATGATGATGATAATAATAATAATAATAATAATAATAATAATAATAATAATAATAATAATAATAATAATAATAATAATAATAACATCATCAGCAATAATGATGACGACGACGATGATGATGACCACGACGACGACGACGACGACGATGACCACGACGACGACAACGATGACGACGATGATGATGATGATGATGATAAGGAATAATAAAACGAAGCGTAAACTCATTATAAATGTAGAAATGTCTGTAGAAATTTAGCAAATTTCTAGTGGTGAAATAAATGCTTCAAATATGAAAAGATAGACACGAAAGAAAATTTCTATGATAATATTAGGTTTCATCATGTCTAAAAATATAAGTAGTATACATTATTAGTTTCCTAGAAATATGATATCACATCAGAAAGAAAAAATGTTTTGTAACACTCACACAAATGCAGAAGCGAACAAAAAAGCATAAATATGCATATAACCATATAAACATGTATGTTTGCATGATTGATGTATAAGGTGACTACAAATATTGATGTGTCCAAATGTGTATGTGTATGTGAGTGCGTGTGTGTGTGTGTGTGTGAGAGAGAGAGAGAGAGAGAGAGAGAGAGAGAGGGAGAGGGAGGGAGAAGTTGTATAGTCGAAATAACAAGTGAAGAAATGAATCATTACTAACAAGTATTGTAAGATAATAAGTTATAAATATTTTTGTTCATGGCGAACACGGGTAAAAAGATGCACAGGCATATCCCTTGAAATTTAATTAACAAAAATTAATCTAACATATAAGGCAATGTGGATATATCTAAATGTGTGTGGTGGTAAATCGGATTTGCTTAACAAAGAGAACGAACATGTATATCTGTAGCATGAAAACAATAGTAAACTCTTTACAAAATATGTAACAGAACGGTTATTACTAATTAATAAACAATATTATTTCACAAGTGTGATTCGGAGGTACATTGTGAGTATCCGAATTTCATGCCCTATTATATACTATTTCCCATATTGTGCATGTGATTGCCTTGATAATGTGTGTTTAATCATTTATGTCCATAATACATTATAACAGTTCCTGCACTGATAGCAGGAAATGAAAAATGAATTCTCTAACTGGAAACCTGTCCGAAACGCTTCCGACACGGTAAATATCCGAAAAGGCACCTGGTGTTTCACGTGGCAGTGTGAAAGTAAATGAACTTTTACCATCACCACATAAAGCAATATTAAGGATACCGCGCATTATGGCCAATACCCAACTATTTGATGAACCTCCCCAAAATTAAACCTGTTACATCCACAGGATAGGATGTGATAGGATATAATTCACATTATATATAATTGTGTGGAGAGGTCTATGTATGTGTGTGTCCGTATGTTATGTGTAGGATTATAGCAATGCTAATGTCATACACTCAAAAGAATTATGAAGCGTTATGCGAAAACATTTAAAACCATAAATTACAATCGGATGGCTCAAATTCAGTGTATCTAGAATGTTTGTTGTTTTCTAATTCTGGATAAATTGGAGGTATAATTTCTGTCATCCCAATACTAAGATCTGGCAGTGCCTTTCGCTATTATAATTTTATTTGAAGCTATTCTTATTAAGTAAACATATTTCGATTTAGCTGTTTTCTTTTATTTAAATATTGAGTTCTAGATAATACTTATTTCCTAATACTTAATCGAAGCTTAAGCATTCTGCTGGCGTAGGTACATATTTACTCTAGCCTATATAATTAAGTTTTATTTTATTTTATTTTAACATTTATATCATTGTAATGTTTTCTTTTGTTTCATAATTTTATAATTGTTTCTGTGAGTTTCTTTCACCTTCGTAACTATTCTTTACCTTCTTAACAATTAGAAAATGTTCTGTTCATAGTTACAACATCAGATATAAGATACTTTAAAAAGGCTTAGTATAATCACATAAGCATGCGATATCTATCAATCGTTCATAAATGGTAATTGAGGAAATGTTCTTGCTCTAAAATCCATCTTGGACGTTTTGATGAATTAATACCCTAGACGACAGTATTTTCCGTGAAGACATGGTATTACAAACCAACCTGTGCATGTGTTTGGAAACTTTCACGTTCTCTACAAATAGCTTCACATTGTATTTATAGAATGCAACTTCAATACATTTTATACGACATATTTTGTATATAATGTTAGTTTTTGTGGATCACTCTAGTATTTCATATTAAAGTTTTGATTCAAAAATAAAGTAATAATTCTGATATTACTCTGTAATACATCATTCCGTGACATAGAAGAGCAATATACGATATGGGAATCGAAATGAAAACACGTATATATGTGGGTATGTGTATACATACATACATACATATATATATATATATATATATATATATATATATATATATATATATATATATACATACATGCATACATACATCCACACATACAAATATATACATATATACACAAACTCAGACTCTGAGGATGTAATTTCCTCTTAAGGTAATGTTAATAACAATCCAGATGCCAACTGGCTATATCAACTATATTGAAAGAAAGTTCCCCAATATATATGTATAAACAATCTAATAAATTATAAATTATAAAGTTTATAAAAGAAAATGGAGAAAAAAATATATAATAGATACTTGGTTCATTTCATTTGTATCAGAATGGAAAAGAAATGCAAAGTAAAAGTAATACCTATAAGAATAAGGAGAAAAGGAACCGGATCAACAAAACAACCAAAAGTTATCCGATAAAGTCCTACACATGTTTCAATCCGACACTATGTTTGAATTATCAACATTCGAACGAATATAAATGTGATAAATGATATATTGCCGGGTCTCTCTAGGGAAATGTAAGAACATTTTCCGGTCTTGAATTACGAAATAACTAATTTCTAAACACAGTTCACAAATTAGAACGCGGAGTTCATATGATTAGATATTAATCGTTGGAAATTTATCTAATCTTCATCGTTGAAATATTGCTAAAACATCAAATGCATTTGAAAAAAAAAATTATATGTATATAAAGTATTTATAAAAGTTTATGGCAAGAAGATGGGATAAAGACAAATGTAACTTTTTGTGAGGGGTGTAATATACAAAGCATTAGATTGAGAAATATAAATAAAGAAGGGATCAGAAGTTTGTTTATATTATACGACAATAAGGGTTTTTAGAAGTAATACAGAGAAATGTTATGATATTGTTATTTTGAGGATTAAGTGGGTTAAGATATAATTTCCGGTGTTCTAGCAAAAACAAATTCAGGTATGTAAAAATAATTGGTATATATAACGGTTTTTGTACTCACCTAGGGGATGCGAGAGAAATTAAAAACCAGTATTCCCGTTTTTTATTTCCTTGAGTCAATATATGAATATCTAGCAATCTCCAATGTTAGAATGTCCAAAGTCAAATCACTCCGTTCCAGCATGATCTTGCGTAAATGTTTGAATCTCTCAAAATATATATGCTGATGTCATGACCTATTTCGATGAAGTTGGTCATATATGTGACTTGTGCATATCTATGTAAGAATGTGCAGGATTGCTAATATCATAAGATATAGTGCTATGCACCTAGATATTACATAGATTATGAGCGAAATTTGATTTAGAAAACACTGCTTCTCAATAATCTTAATAAAATCCAAATCAATAAACTCCTAAATAATATCTATATCAAAATTCTGTTTGTTCCTTCACTGACAGTTTGTTAGGGAGGAGAGAAAGAGGGAGTGAGAGATAGAGCGGGAGTGAGAGACGGAAAGGGAGTATGAAAGTGAAATAGGAGCAAGGGTGAATGAGCGGGATACCAGTTAGTCACTTCCACTAATCACGCTGTGAGTGAGATAGCAGAAAAACACTTTCGCCTACCTAGCTGTTACGCGGTGAAGAGAAGCAAAGAAATGTCGAGGATGTAAAGAGGGGAGTTACATTCTTAAAAAAGTTTGTTGAAGTAAGAGGTAAAGAAGAAGAGAGAGAAATATAAAATGTTTAGCCGAGGGAAATTTTAAAATGATATAATATATTATGAAATAACTCAGTAAAATAAAAAGGAATATAATTTGTAAATAGTAATCGGTAATAGAATTGAAAGTAATCATTTAAATAAAAGTATTATGTTTTGTTATCTCTATATCGTTTTTTGAACATTCATTGTACATGATGTAAAGTAATTATGATAAAATAATGCGTAATAAGGAATATGCAATTATATATTGATTAATCTTGCAGTTTCAACAGAAATACTAACGAATGGTATGTATATTAACTATGGCATAGATTCCTATTGTATAGTTTTCTATTACCTATTGCATAGTCGATAATAAGATTTATTTGAAATAAAAAGGCAAATCATTCTCTCTTAAATAGCTCCGCTTAACTATTTTTCGTTCCGTAGATTGTACACGGATCCCGGTAGTAATTAATATAATATTAATTGTAGTTTTAGGTAGGTCATCCAGGTACGCTAGTTGACTCACAATAAGAACGACATTAACTGGTTCTATAATATCGCTAACATGCAAGTTTAGAGCTTTTCTCAATTCGACAGTGTCGATATCCTTTATATAATACCTTTTTTTATATAGTTCGCTATAATTGCTATTAACTACAATATAATTTATCATAATTAAATGGATACAAGGATAACTTGTAGAAGAAGTCTATGCTTGTTAATAATTCCATCATGGGAAAAAAATCTAAAAGTAACAGGAGAGCTTCTTTCATCATAAGTATAGAGGCATAAAATAGCACAGCTTTATACTATTGTGTATGATTATACGTGTCTGATGCTTTTGCTAAGAACGATATGACTATGCTTTAGCCTTTATAGAGAGTTCGCATAAGTGAACGCATTAGTGATTGTTTGTTTTTGAATATCTAAGATGCGTCTTCTCCTTTGTAATTACTTCAGTTTCAACATAACATCTACTAAATCAATTGTCAGTTTTATACAACATAAAAAAAGATGATGATCGTACTTAAGACATATGAAAGACGAGGAACGACATTCATGAATTTAACACTTTAGGCCTTGGAAATTACAAGCATTGACCTATTTGCAGTGAATTTAACGCTAGATGATATAAGGCTTCCAAAAATCTAAATAGAATTATGCTGTCTAACTCAACCAGCATAAGAATCTCAGAATCATCCCTATGAATATTTTTGGTTCGTATATCAACAGGAAAATATTCGATAAGACAACCACCTACTAAAATAATTCATTTTTGAAGAGCGATTTCAAACGAAAACATAACTACTCCCTTTACTATCCTCAAGATGAAAAGAAACCTAGCACCTTATAGCATATGATTTACATGCCCACTTATAAGCAATGTAAAATCTTGCATAGGAAGATATAATCTAGCTCTTATAAGAGAACACTCTCATAAGAGCTACATACAAGGGAGCTTTACAAGGCACCGTGTCAAAATAAGCTCCACTTGGTTTTTGAACGCGAAAATGTACCACTCAGACAGACTAACAGATACACACAAAATTTATTACTTTATTGCCCACAGGGGGTTAAACATAGAGGGGACAAACAAGAACAAACAGAGGGGTTAAGTTGATTACATCGACCCCAGTGCGTAACGGGTACATATTTAATCGACCGAAAGGATGAAAGGTAAAGTCGACCACGGCGGAATTTGAACTCAGAACTTAAGTTCAAATCCTGCCGAGGTCGACTTTGCCTTTTAATATTATGCAGTTGAAGTACATAACAACTGGAAATACTATTGAAGGAGGAACTAAGCATAATATTGCACATAAACCACAAATAGTTACGAGTTATAGGGTTTTTATTCAAATGTTATTAATCATACACTCATTTTTAGACATATAAGTAAAAGGAATTTATTTCAACTGGTGCCAGGAGTAAAAGCGTTGAACTATTGTATTAAATGGGACGTTATGGAAACATCCAAGGATTACAAAATAGGATACAAAATTGTCCCAATTCCGAAAATACATATGCGTAACAAAAAGTATCGATATCTACCCTAACATAATGATAATACACACAGTGACTTGGCTGAAATATATATATTGTATGTTTTTTTTCTTATTTATGGCTACATTTCTACAATTCAATAATTTATCTGAAACTGAACATATCTACTTTGAATTTATGTCAATGATCGAACACAAATAATCTTATATTTGTTAGAAAGTTTATTATTCTGCTTAAATTCAAGTAAGTCTCTAGAAAAGATTGCGTATCAATAAAGATGTGTGCGACTATTTTTTTGTCTGTAAAGCACCACTTTAGTTAAGTGCTCTATGAAAAATTAAGACAACACTCAGTTTTATTACATTAATAATACCTTATAAAAGATTTAGACATTTGAGCTGCTTGTATGATAAATGTATTCTATATAATACTTAAAAGTTTTTCAATGTAATACCAGTTATGTAGGTTGTAACTGATCTGATACGCACATATATATTTGGGAGGTGGGTGTGTTTCTATATGTGTGTGTGTGAGTTTCTATAAGTGTGTGTGTGAGTGAGTGTGTGACTGTGTGTGTCTCCGTGTGTGAGTGTGTGTGTATGTATCCATGTATGAATATATGTATATCTGCACATACACTTACAAGGAGAGGGAGATAGAGCGATGCGTGTGTGAGCATGTGTAGATGTGTGCATACATGTACATACACAGTTATGAAGATATTGTTGCGACGAATTTTCATGTAGGTGACTATTGAATTTAATTTTTTCCCACAGAATTCGAGTGCTTATAATCAGTTCATGCAGATAATTTATTTAAAAAATCATGTGAGCGCTATACATTTGTTTTATTATCAACGGCCATAACAGATACGATGTTTTGTTGTTTGGCTTCAAATACGCAATAAAGATGTCTTGCTTTCATGTCTTTATACTTATAAACGTGTGTTCTTGCGAATGTGTGCGCATGTTGGGTGTACGAGCGTGTAGAGTTATCACACACACACACACACACACACACACACACTTACATACTTATGTACATACGTATACATACATACATTTATATATATATATATATACATATATATATATATATATATATATATATATATATAATCAAAATAAGCAACCGGATAATAAGTAGTGATGCAATGCGACCGTTTCAAGCCGCTCCATTTACTTGAACAATGCAATCATTACATCAATTTAAATGCAGTGCCATCTTCAGCTGCACAAATACATACATAGAATTTTATCCAGTCGGACATAATATAATTGTTCTCAACTATTTTAACAGAACAAGATGCAAGAGATTCTTGTTGTCGCTATTGTAACTAAGAATAGGCTACACTTCCAAGAATCGCATGATGCCTATTGGGGTTATACTATTGTAAATGATTGTAGTGCATTTAGAATTCATTTACCTCGATATCAACTAGTAAATCTAAGACTGGAAGACTGTGTCTATTATGAATAAAGTAGACGAGTGAGTTGACAGATCATCGCTAGGTATAGTCATAATATTGTCATATGTATTCCTTTTCGTCAGAGAGGAAAGAAGACATTAGGACTAGTCAACTGGAAATAAAGTAACTGTCTATAAAAAGATGTTGGGCAGGGGAAGACTTTAAACCATGATGCTAATTATCAGTTAAAGGGGCAAGACGCTAAGAAACCTAAAATGTTAATACAGAAGAAATTTTATTTTGTGATACTATGGATGACTGTTTATAAACAATATCGCTTTATTGTATAAATGATAACATTTAAGATTCTCAAAAATATCATTTTAGATTTAGTAGTTAATAAAGAGATAAATTAATTAGAAATTAATTGCAATCCATTACAACACTATGACCCCAATAGGCTTCATCCTATTCGGCGAAGTGTTGTCTATCTTTAGCTACAATAGTGACAACATGAATCTTCCTGCTCTGTTAAAATATTTGAGAAAAATTATATTAATGTATCCGACTGGTTAGAACTCTATTTATTCATTTGTGCAGACAAATGGTAAGAATTTGTTAAATCCGAAACCTGGTTCCTGTTTAATAATGATTTTTTTAGGTGATTTTAAATGTCTTGCCCGCTCACGTTTTTGGTATGCTGCTATATTTCATGTTGAGAACTTTTTAGGTCTTAATAGACACAAAATGTGATCTATTTCTAGCGCATTAATTGTCCACGTTAGTGGTCGACGTTATTTTTTAAATATATATATATATATA
>NC_068983.1:77550366-77555607 GCF_001194135.2 Octopus bimaculoides
TATATATATATATATATGTATATATACACGCAACAAGTATATAAATCAATAGTTACAACATCAATACACATGTGTATCGGTACGTCTAGTTAGAATAGAGACAGCTGATGAAGGATATTCCAAGTGGCTTTCCGTTCCTATGTGTTCTTTCCATTGTCTGTAGTTCATTGTTCTAACGTCCTGTACCCTGATATGCATATATATACACATGTAGATGTAAGTATGTACATATATGTGTGTATACATGTATATATATTGTTTGTATTATATATATATATATATATATATGCTTCTTTACAACTTACTTCTTTATGTATATAGATTAAATTATATATAAAAATAAAGTAAAGACGAGATAAAAATGAAATAAAAACTGAAATAAATATAAAGATAAAAGAATTATAGAATCCATATATAATATATAATAAAAAAGTAAGGTAGAAATAAAGTAAAATGGAATAAAGTAAATAAAATAAAATGTACGGAAGTGAAATAAATTTAAATAAGTCCATGTTCACGTGTGTATACGTTTGTGCTTGTATATATATGTGTTTAAATGCATGTATTAAACACGTCTGGATGTCTTTGTTTATGTATTATCGTTTGTGCGTGTGTTTATATATAGAAATATATATATATATATATGTGTGTGTGTGTGTGTGTGTGTGTGTGTGTGTGTGTGTGTGTGTGTGCGTGTGTGTGTGTGTGTTTTCTTGCAATGTTACTATATTGGTTGTCAAGTATGCATTAATTTTAATGAAAGGTTAATTAATTATATATCATTTGAATTTAGATAGGAAAGTATGTTTGATACTTTTGCGGACGTATACTTTTATATTTCTGTTTACACATGTGGATGCGTGTATATGTGTATATATTATCTGTTTATGTATTAGCATGTATAAATATATGTGTGTGTGCGTGTGTGATCATGTGTGTGTGTGTGACATTTCGTTCGAAGGCCATTTCATTAGATATATATTATTGAAAGATTATTAAAGTAATTATATTAATGATTATATTTATTACTAGCTATTATATTATAGAATTGTATATTATGCATTTAGATATATGTTGGGATGGGGCACTTAATGTTCATATTTGGGTTTATTCTATACATTTATGATTTTTTCGTGGAATTATTTGGTGTATTACAACATCAAAATTGATATCATTGATAGATTTATAGTATTTGTATCTGAATTAAAATATATAATGTTATGCGATTAATTAATAGAGATCAATACTCGATTTTATCATTACCATCACTAAACTGGTTTTGAAGTATTGTATGATATAACATAACACAGTGTATGTTATTTATGATTATATTATGTCATACCCAACTTATGTTCGGTTTTTAAGTACAGTTATATTAAGTGTTTACTATTATTAAGAAAATATCTAAATATTACATAATGTAATGTAATATATATTACTTTTATTTATGCTAATACCCATGCATCGTTAATATTCATTCTTGGATTAACAGTAGTTATATTATCCGATAGATAGTAAAGGATCATATTCGATATTAACATTGAAATGAAATTGAAGCATTATATAATATAATACAATATAATATATGTTACTTATATTTGTTACTTCCAATTATTTAAATTTATAAAGTAAGCCATAGGTATTATACTATTTTTGTATTTTTAATTTTAGTTTTAATTTATTATTTGTTTAATAATTTTATTTGATTTTCTAAATTTATATTTAGGTTAATCACGACAAAAAAAATGCATCTTCCCCAAGCCAATCAATTCACATTTAGATGTTATATGATTTAATTATTACTCCTTATTTTATATCTTATTTATGCTAATAATTTCATTTCTAAAGACACATTACGAGTAGTAGTATCATGTCTGTACTAACTCTTTTCAGTTTAATATTAATCCAATAATTAATTGAATTTTGTAAAGATATATTTCGAGTAGTGGCAACAAGCTAAAATATTTATTTTCGAGAATTCAATCATTTAGGTCTATATTTTATTATTTGAAAATTTTCTTCGGTGCATAAACGGCATTTCCTATCCGAAATATGATAAGCAATGGCATGGCTTACAACTTCACATTTAATCATATAATCTTTTCCATTATCCCTTAACATGCATATAAATTGGCTGAGACTAGTATTATTAAATTTATGTCTATTTCTAAACCATCTTTCACGATTTGCGATTCTTCGTTCAAATCTAGTTTCGGTTGAAACTATGTAATGGTATTCCTTCACTTCAGATTTAATTATACACTTATATACACTTACATACAATTGTTTACAATTATTGTGAAGTTTACAATTTTCTGTAATCCTACAGGCATATTTCATATTAACGTTATTATTAATAGAATTATTTCTATTATTATTATTTCTTTTATTAGGGTAAGGAAGGGAATTAATATCGGTTATATGTTTTCCATTACTGTAATTTACCCGAACATCATTTTAATTTAACTTACGGTTGTTATAAAAAGCATCTAGTTTCTTATTATTAATTGAGGATATAACTGCAAGAAGATTCTTTGACAGGGAATGCCCAACTCATATAGATTTAGAATTCATCATTTCACTATACTTATTATCTTTATTTAAATGTTTCTGTATTGACCAGTAAATGGATTTGACTATGTTATTTTTAATTTGACTTGCAAACAGGATGATGAACCACAAATTATTTGTTTTATTAAGACACTCATAATCTATATTACGATTTTCAGAATTTATGCATGGAGTATGTCTTCCTTTATTTTTTATATTATGTCTGTTATAAGAATGTTCAAGTATATTCTTATTAATGCTTTTAATTTCTGTGTCACTGGATTTTTATTTTCGTCTTTCTTATTGTCATATTGACATTCAGGTTTCATGAGTGTATAATTAGTTTTAGTATTTATTTCTACACTCTTGCTTATTGCTTTTCCTGTTTTTATTACCTTGGCCAACAATCCTGGGGTTTCTTTTCCTATCTATATTTACCTCATTTATTAAATATTCCGTATACTTCTAATTTTCTTCTGTAGATTCCAAACATGGCGCAACATGCCAGGATTACTTCTGAAATTGTTTAATAGAATGCATACACTTCGTATGCTTAAATTTGCATGCTCTGTTTCTTGCTCGTGTCTATTTTACAGGTAAGTTCTGTCTTGTAGTACTATTACATTATGGTGCATTTGATATATTTAAAACTTAAACTGATATATTGGCGTTAGAGCTAGTATCTGCTCTGCATTATAAATTAACACTCTATAGCTTCTAATCTCTTCTGCATTGTGTATATTACTAATGTACGTTATTTTCATGTTAAATTGCTTTGTCTCGCTACTGATTAATGAGAATGCTCATTTTACATCAGTCTACAGTCAACTACAAGAGCGGCTTCAAATATAATAATTTGTTCTTGTTCTGTTAAGTCTCAGTTTGATTTACGTAACATGTGGTCTAATGTTTCTTTAAATCGACATCATTTTACGCTTTATTTTAAAATTCAGCGTCGTCGAAAATAATTGTGGAGATATGACTGTGGTGTTCACTAAATAACTCTTCTTACTATGACTGAAGGCGCTCTAGAATGATTACTGAAATAAGGTGACACTGCTGGAGTCCTTTGCTGGCAATAATATCTAGTTGAGACATTCATCATTTTAAAATTCGAGTTTATTCTAGGGTAGCCCGCTGTACTAACATTTGATATGCACGTGCTTTTGGATCATCAATTACAATTTGGTTTCTGAGATATGTTGATGTGCTCGAAATATGTTTCAGTATAAAAACGCATATCCGTATCAAAACTTAAGAGAACTTGCAAACAAAAATAAATAAATAAATAATAATAATATTAATAATAATAATAATAATAATAATAATAATAATAATAATAATAATAATAATGATAATAATAATAATAATAATAATAATAATAATAATAATAATAATAATAATAATAATAATAATAATAATAATAATAATAATAATGATAAAAGGGAAGTTAATTTTCTTATCCTAATAATGCTAAGGAAACATTTCTTTCAAAATGTGTGTGCATTCTCCCCGAATGTTGCCTGTATTGTACCATGCGCTTTATGTTTTAAGCATCCACATAGAATTGTTTGAGGGCTGATAAAAGTGGTTGGTATTCTACAAACATGTTCGTCTAATGCACCTAGACGGCAAATCTTACCATGGTACAGCCACTGGTAGTTTGGTAGTCTCCAACTTGTTGGAAATGAACTCCATAGCTTGAAAGCTCCCTGGAAAATGTCGCGTGAGCGTTTGTCAAGGCAATTTCAATTAAATCGTAACTCAGAATAGCGTCAAAAAATGAATTATTCCAAATAATCCTTTTCATGAAATGTCACACCCTAATGTAACGCTTATTAAATTAATAAAAATGCTTTTTATGTGTATTATACACATTCTCCTATTCCAGTATGTGCAACTGTACCAGTGTGTTGGACCATTCAGTTTAAATATAGCCTTATCGCTCCAACGAAACTGTGTTATAAAGTTTAGAAAGTGTACGTCTTCTTCAGATCTTGCCACGTGCTCAGACATATTTGAAGAACATGTAGTCAGGAAAATAATAAAAGAATAAAGACACATATCATTTAATAGAAATAGAGGTGGGGATGTTTATATACAAGCGCACACGCTTGTATACATTCAAGCAACATATGAGCCCACCAACACACGCACGCAAACATATGTATAAAGATACATACATATCGACAGACATCTGTCATCCTGTCAATTGGCACATATGTTCATTTATTCACGGACAAACAGATATACGCTCACCCATATGCACCCACATATGCTTACTTCTATATTTACACGATCACCGCCTTCCCCATGCGTACGGGTACACGCGTATATATATATATTTGTGTGTGTGTGTGTGTGTGTGCGTATGTGTGTGTACGTGTGTGTGTGTGTGCGTGCGTGCGTGTTTGTAATCATATATGTGTAAATATAATTATATACATGCAAATACGTATGTTTGTATATATACACACATACATAAATATATATGTAAGCATTTATGTATAAACGGAAAAATAACAAAAAATTTTGAATATGAACTAAATATTCATACATGTAAGTATTTGAGTAAAACATACTTAAGAGTTTAATATATGTGGTATATATATTATATCTATATGCATACACACACACACACACACGCATACACACACACACACACACACACATGTATATATATATATATAT
>NC_068983.1:77555661-77572359 GCF_001194135.2 Octopus bimaculoides
ATATAAACATTACAATTGGTTTCAATAAACAGCGTTACTGTAAAATATTAGTGTTTGTTGTCACATGGTCAGTTTTATACACACACAAAAGGAGATAGAATCACATAATACCGAAATGTTTACATGCAGGAAAGGAAGTTTTTATATAAAGAAGTTTTACTAAATAAATTTTAGAGCGTGTTATAACAATACATGACTTGCCTGGGTAGAAAAATCGCATATTTATTTATATATATTCATACTTATACCTATATGCATTTGTTAAAATTATTTATTGATGGGCACTGTTGTTTATATCCTCCCTGATAAGATTAATGCATTGTTCTTCTCATTCACCCTCTCGGATTTATTTTAATGCATCTATCGAAACATACCGGTAATATGGTTATATAAATGATTTGAATAACACCGTGGGCGCTTTCTCCATTTTTTCATTATTCTATACACACACACACACACATATAGGGTAAGAGAGTTGGTATGTGAAAGCATGTGGTTGGATGTATAAAAATAAAATAAAATGAAAAAACTACAGAAGACTTGTATTATATGGTTAAATAATATATGAAAATAATGTTAGAAAAATGTTATAAAATTTTGTGTGTAGTGACATTGTTTTTGGATAAATAACCGCTTTCGTAATTTCTTTTCAAATTTCTCAAATTTCTTAACCGGTATTATGTCATCTCTTGACTATGGTGTGATGTAGGAGAGTTCTAAACAGGGGGAGGTAACCAGGGATTCTTTCGGTATAAGAGAGATAATCAAAAATGTTGGGAATCATTAGGTTTGTTAATTTAACATGATTTGGTTTGATAGAATGAAATGTTAGAAGTGGTTTTGCTTTATATTTTTCAATGAGGTAAGTTTACTTATTTACAAAATGCTAGAAATTGTTAAGGTTTGGCTTATATTTTTCAATGAAGTAAATTTCCTTATTTATTCTAACTTGTGTTGGTGTTCCAATGCCACATTGATAAAATGGAAATATTTCAAATTGTGGTAGCACTTGCTTTCAGCGTCTTTCAATATGTTCATTAATGGGTATCATTCAAGGAATGCAATCTGCTGTCGATGCAGAGTGCATCTGTGTCTGGGCGATAATCCTGTGGACCCTATGTAGTTTTGGTAGTAGCCCGAGCATATTATAACATAAATCAGGTTTTCTGAAGCACAAGTAAAATCAGATTTGGTTTTTAATTTCGGTCCCTCTTTAAAACGGAATTGTGATCCTTCTAGAAGGCTTGACATGTTGCGCAATTTGGTCGACTACATTTTTTTCACATTTGCATCTGTTATTTTAGAAAATAATTTTGTATTTCTGAGGATCTATTTTAGTGACTTCGGTCGTGTGTTGCTTTTAATGATCTTATGTGTTTGTAAAAATTCATTTAATTTGGGGTCCTTATGTAGCATTGTGTGATTTTGGGTGATGGTGGTAAAGGCGTCTTTGTTTCTGGGGTTGATTTGGATATGTACAGTAGTATTTTCGGGGAAGATGTGTTGCTGTGTTGAACTTTTCTTAAGGTTTTGATGTCGATTTGTGTTTTACGTCTGATTCCATCCTGTATTAGTTGAACTGCGTAGTGTCTGTTAATGAGGGTGTTTTTGAGTTCTTACATTCTAAAGTCTCTGGTATTTTTTCTGACACTTTGGTGAATATCCTTGTTTCAAGGCTGAAGGCGTTGTTTGTTTTGGTGTGTCTTGGGTGGCGTGAATTAAATAGTAGATATTGTTTGGGGTCTGTCGTTTTGTAAAAAATGTCCGTTTCTATTTTCAGGTATATTTTTAAAGATAATATATGAAAGAATGGGAGTTACGTTTGGTTGTATTCCATTGTGAACTGTATGTTTGTGTTGGTGCTATTCAATAATCTTTTGAATTCCAGGAGTTCGTCTGTTTTCATTCAAGAGGATGAAATAGTGTTCAAGAATCTTTTCCAATTATTTTTTATGTATTGGGAAAGACGGTTTCCAAAGGTAGATAAAGATTCCTGGTATATTATTACTTCTGATAGCCCTTTTGTTAGGTTCGTAATGACGGGGCCTGCCCTAGTGTCCATGGCGATTCCGATTTGTGTCGATAAAAAGTGTTACCAAATATGAAATGGTTGTTTCGTAGGATGAATTCAACCGATTCAATTATGAACTCTTTGCTGATCCTTTCTGGTATTTCTTCCGGAAATTGGTACAGCCAGAACTGAATTGCCTCTAGCCCATATTTATGAGGTATACTAGTATATATGTTAATCATATCAAATGAAACCATGCTTGTTCCTTCCTTGACGTTTTTGACGAGGTGATTTAACATGTCCAAGTCATCTCTGATATAACTATTGATGAGTTTAAATTGACTTAGGCTATGTTTCACAGGCAGGATCAGCTATATTGGGTCGCATTTTTAGATTCCCTGGGTTTGGTGCATGTATGTATGTACGTATGTATTTGATGAGTTTGTTATGGTTTCATTTATAATCTGGCTTTTGTGGATTTTTGGTAGACCGTAGGAAAGTCTAGGTTTGCATTTAAAGTTTGTTAAATAGTAAATTTCTTTTGTGGTCAGTTCTTTTCCATGGGATTTAATTAGTAAGGATATGGTCTTCATTATTTTTTGTGATTTTTTTCTTAATGTTGACTTTCATTTAGTTTGGATATTACTAATTTTTTATAGTATAATGCGTCCATTACTACTACCGCACTTCCTTTATCTGTCTCCTTAATCGTTATATCTTCATTATTTGGGAGTTCTGTTAGTTCCTTCCATTGTGTAGTGCAAAAGTTTGAGGTAATTGTCAGTTTATGCATATAGTAGGGATATAGTAGGGAAAGCTCTCGATGTGGATGCAGAGTTCATCAAGATTTCTATTTCTTCCTTTGCGGGGGATGTATTCACTGTTGTTTTACTAGTGAGTCATGTTCAGTATTGTAATTGGTTAATGCTTCTGAGAGTCTTAATTTTCTACAGAATTCTATTATACTGTCCTTCACTTCATTTTGGTTGGCTCTGCGTGGTGTTGGGGTGAATTTTAGCCTTTTTGAGAGGATGTCTATCTTTCTGCGTGAAAGAGATTTAGTTGAGAGGTTAATACTCCTCTGTTTTTCCTAATCATCAGGTTCCAACCTATGTCGTGGTGTCTCTGGTCTGAAACTAAAAAAATGTTGGTTGTTTCAGATTGTTAAGTGTGTGTGTGGGTGTCTATGTGTGTTTTGGTTAGAGATGTGTGTAACATTTCTGTATGTGGCATATTTTTGTTTGGAACAACTTGTATGCATGGTGTTTCTGGACCTAGTGTTATTTTGTGTTGTTCTTATGTTCAGTGAGAACCAGTAGTTTCGGGTAATGGGTTAGTAGTGCCCTGGTATGTGTTGTGCTTCTTATCCAGTGTTCTTTTGCGTTGTTATGGGGTGGTCATGCCTATGATATATATATATATATATATATATAAGATAAACAAGAGTGAAAAAACTACAGAAGGCTTGTGTTACATGGTTAAAGTATATATTTAATATATGTCAGAAAAATGTTATAATATTTTTTTAGTATATAACCATTGTATTTGGAGAAATAACCGGTTTCGTGTGTTGTCTTTTCAAGCTTCTCTACTTCATGGCAACATATCTACGCTCAAGTAATTTATTGCATATAAATTTTAACAGAAAAAAAAAAATCTTATATGCACCCGCAAGGGTCATATGCCCCACCACCCCTGTCAGTTGAAAGCCACTGCTTTAAATAGTTATAGAGTATGTAGTAGCATAAAGTCTGTTTGTGTCTGACTCAAAAGGCTGGCTTTCAATGATTATCAGTTGCAATGGTATTTCTGTTGTATAATACAACAATACAATTACAACACATGCAATCTGTAAAATTCCTTATTTATATATTTTTCTTCTTAATTGATGGCGATGTACTTGCATAGCAAGTGACCCGATCTGAGATCGTGTGCTAAAACAAAAACAATTGCAGCATCGAAGGTGCGCGCAAGCCATTCAAAAACACACAAAAACCGCTAGACTCACCTCAACATCCAAATCCAACTTATCGAAATATTTTCATCGCTATGAAACTGCGACCTGTTCTGTGGTTTCATAGCAACGAAAATATTTCGACAAATCATATATACATATATATATATATATATACATACATACACACAGACATATACATATACACCATACATAGATGCATATAGATAACTACATACATAAAAATTAACACGCACAAACACACACACACACACACACACACACACACACACACACACATATATATATACATATATATTGTTGTATTTGGGGATTGTAATTTTTTGGGCCAAATCAACACACGCACTAAAATGTTTTCTCCACTCGTTTATTACTCTTCTTATTCTAACTCCTGTCCATTATCTGGAACTCTTTCGTCACACATCTGTGACCTCTTCAGTGGCACTTTCCGTATTCTTGTCTTTTCTTGCTCTATTTCTTTATACTGTTCTTCTATGATATGTATCGTTATATGTGCATGTGTCTCCGTCCGTGTTTGTGTGTATGTTTGTGCCTGTGTATTTGTCTGTATGTCTGTGTGTCATTGTTTTTAGTAACACTATGACCTTCCCCTCAACCGCGTGCCCTTCACCGATGTCGCTGCAGCTATACAAGGACCTGCCATTTGGTACAGTTCCTGTATGTTTCTGTGCTTGTGTGTGTTCGCTCACGTTGCTGCCACCGTTGTAGCTGTTGCAGTTGCTACTGTCATCTCATCGTTGTCACCGTTGCTGTTGTAATTTTTTAGTCGTATTGTTAATACTGTTGCAGCGGTCCGTGAAGTTATTGTTTGTGTGTTTATATGTGTATATAGATTCGTTTCTTATTTTGTTCGTATCCGTGTCCTTTATATCGATTTCTTTAGTTATTTATCTTTATCTACCTCTATTTCTTATATTTATCATAGGTATGTGTTAAATATATTCATTCATTTATTTTATTTTATCTGTCTATCTCTATTTCTATATGTATCATAGGTACATGCATAAATGTCTATTATGTGTGTATTACCCTGTTTGGATCTGTGTATTATCATTTTTCTATTTTTCCACCTCTCGTCTCCCTTCTGTCTTTAGTTGTCATGTTGTGTGGTGTTGTAGTGGGTATTATTGTTCCATTCGTGTTTTCTATTGAGGCTCGGTCTATCTACTGTCTACTGCTATGTGTGTAGCCTCTGTGATCCGTTTAAGTGTCGTGTCAGTCCTATGCGTCAATAATACCTTAACCTCTATACCTTAACCTCTATAATACCTTAACCCCTATGCCTAACCCCTTAACCCCTAATCGAGTCTCTATGTTCTGTTTGGGCATGCTGGTAGAGCACTGACGAGCCTTTCCCTTCTTTGATCCCTCACCAGTTTTCACCTATACGCTCATCTACGCTGCGTGCAGTCTCTCCAGTGCATATGTAACTTTTAAAAGCCTGTATAACAAAGAATGGTTTTCCTCTCAAAGCTCAAAAAACAATGTTTCCAGTAACTATGAAATATCTACAAATCACGTGTTAGACCCATTATGGATTACTGATGTCATGCCCGAGTTGATTCTCTTCATTCAAGTCCAAACATACACGACGGCATCAAAAGAAAACAAATTAGTGTAACTCAATGTTTTTTAAAGACAGTCCTATTCCGCCTTGGAACAGATTATGTTCACCCTTTCGTACGTACTTCTGAAACACTTATCTCGCTAAATTGGTCATATTACATGAATTGTAATGTTCCTTACTTCCAACCGCCTGTTATATTGGAATATTTTTACTGCAAGTTTGGTTTTGTTTTTGTTGCCGTCCACATGCAATTATTTTAGATATTTAGAAGAATATTAATTCTATCGATATTACTACTGGCGGAAAGGCAGTGAGGAGGCAGAATTGCTTGCAAGCCGGGTGAAATACTTAGCGGCATTTTGTCCGTCTTCAACGTATGAGTGCAAATCCCGCCGAGATCGACTTTGCATTTCATCCTTTCAGGGCTTATAAAATAAGTACCAGTTGGAGGGGGGGTATATTCGACTTATTCCCTCGACACAAACTCCTAACCTTGTGCCAAAATTTGAAACTACATTACTACTAGTGGAACACCTAGTTATACTATTGAATTTATCACTTTCTCAAATAGCAATTCAATAATACGCATACGTAGGTATGTGTGTATATGTATGGATATATTTGCACGTTGGGAAACGCTCGACACTTCAGAGCAATTTTGTAATTAAATTGTAAATTTTAAATAAAATGATATTTCATTATGCAAATTATTTAAAATGCAACACGTAATATAAATAGTATCTAAATCTATATCATTCCTTTAGACTCTGCAGAGATATTTTTAAAACTATTTAGATAGATATTTACCAGCATTTAGCGTTATCCTTTTTCATCAAATATGCTAAAGAAATATTTTGAGATAATGCTTAAACATCCCAACACAGAAATAAAATATAAGAAGGCAGCCGTTACTGCCTATACTCATTGCATTTTACAAGCACACTTTCGAAGAAACATCTCATGAGACTGTTCAGTAGTATTGTCTTATACTTCCTGTTACTAAAATCTTTGTACAAGATTGCAAATCTTGAATTAAACGTTAAAGAGTCATTGGCATAGTATTCACTATTTAAATGCATACATGTATACGGAAGTAATTGTTAACATGAGTTTTCTCTTTTTATGTGCAGAAGTATTACGCCTTGTGCATTGGTGCTTGTCAATTTCGTTTCGTTTTACAACTTAGATAGAAAACGAAATTAGGTCTTGCAGGCCTAATAATGATAATTGTTCCTTAAAACTATACCGTAAGACAAAGCAATTTGATAAACGGACCAATATACATCATAATTTATTGACAATAATAAAATGAAAGACTATATGGCGTTGGCAAATCTTGTAGACAGATATATAAAGAAAAGCGTATCCATATAATTCTTATATATCTATAAAAAAACGCATGTATTTACGTAGAGAGATACAGGCGTCGCTCGAGTAAAAACAAATAACTGCCGTGCTCGATGTGTATATTACAAGAGAATGTGTCACATCGTTTTGAGTATAAAATCTTAGATTTCTTTTTCATGAAGTAGCCCGGGACTGCAAGAGAAGAGCCTGTGACCTACGTCGCTATAGAAGAATCAATTGTTGAGCCTTTTTGTTAACGATACTTCCTCTCGGCCACCTGTTTCCCTATGTATCAAAATAATATTTTCACCATCTGACACAGATTCTCCCGAAGATTTTCCCGATTGCAATAAAACAGGTTGACACCCTAACTTACAACAGACCGAAACAGACCAATCCTTGTTTTCGTTTCTCAAGTTTACCGGATCGATCGTAAAGGTACTTATAGCACCAGCGAGTTATTACCAAGAATTTGGTAACGATATATCAGTTATTCATTAATAGCATGTGTACGTATAAATGTTTAAATTTCCGTCATGTTGAATGGTTATACTGGTGTGAATTTTTGTGTATCCTCTTACGCAACCAATTGATTCAAGCCTGTAAAAGAATACAGAACAAAAGGTAATTGCAATC
This sequence comes from Octopus bimaculoides, assembly GCF_001194135.2. Lineage (NCBI taxonomy): Eukaryota > Metazoa > Mollusca > Cephalopoda > Octopoda > Octopodidae > Octopus > Octopus bimaculoides. Next base: position 77,563,219 of record NC_068983.1, read on the forward strand.
TCTCTAGCGGGGCAAAACCTGATATACAATGCTTAATATTTACCTCAACCATAGCTACTAATTTACACTTCCGAATCATTGTTCTCTTTCACATATTCACTTAAAATTTACTTAACCTTCTCTTGCAAACATTTATATTTGTATTCTATTTTAATGACGCCTTGGGCTTTATACGACCCTGCCGGAAAATGAGACGTCCCTTTCAATAGGATAATCTCTAATTTACTGATTGCTATTCTTACAGAACTTAAAAGTAGATATTGAAACAGAAGAAGTATATATAATATCCATATATTCAATATATTTTTGAGTGCACATAATACATATTCATTTATACAAACATCCTTTTCAAAATATTAACTAACATATACAGAGTTCATATTGAGTCATATACAAAATACAAAAGTGCTAAGACAAATGGACAGAGAAAAATAAAAATTTGAAAGAAGATTCAAGATTTCGTGTATCTTTGTACTGAAACGGTAGGCTTTACGTACTTACATATATACAGAGGTACATATATACATACAAACAAACATACATACATATATGTGCACGTGCATTTGTGTGAGTGTGTGTGGCTGAGTAAATAGGTGCTAAATAAGGTTGAGAAAATAACATCGAATAGAGAAGTTAGAGTTAGATTAACCTCTGTGTGTACGTGTGCGTATGTTTATATGCACACACAAATATACGTATACATATATATATATATATATATATATATATATATATATATATATATATATATATGCATCTTGCACAGTATATATACGTGTGTGTCTGTGTACGTATGCACACATATGTGTACAAGCATATATGAATACGCACATACAATAAATTCAACAAGTTCCGTCAATCTTCATATCAATATTTATAATAGTATGTTAGTGTGCGTGTGCATATATACACTTAATATACCATCCACTGCCTGTTTCTCAGAATGTATACATGTGCGAAACTTTGTATACAGTTAAATGTGTCTGCTGATATGATAGGTAATCAAGCTATATGTATTTTAATATAAGTGAGCATATATATGCCTACGTCAATACATACAGGCATACATATCTGTATGCGTGTGGACGTATGCACACACCTTGCCTCGTTACATTTTACTTATGAATATTTAATCATGACAATATGTGCATATAAAAAGTGAAGGTGTATGTACTTGAATTCGTTAATCTCAGTTTGTATCTCCGTATGTGACAACAGGCTGACATTTTCTTCATCTGACGAATTAAAAAGAAAATCTATTTCAATAGAACTCTAATTAAATTCGTTTCGAAACTCACTCTAACTATAAAAAGAAAAATGTAAGTGATATGTTGTGTTTAGATTCGATGTTTTACTGCTGCAGGGTCAATTGTAATATGTAAAATTTTAACAATAGCATTAGAAAGTGAACTGGAGTTAGTTTTAGAACGAATATTGACTCTCTATAAAAGAAAGAGTGGTAGATTTTTCGATAAACTTACATATAAATTGAATAAACATATTAAAAGAAATAATGAGAAATTTCAGAAATATATGTTTGTATTCGCATATGACGACAATGATGTTAATAATAATAATAATTTAGTGTAACTTTAGAGGGTTATTCGCATAGAAAATACGCGCTTTCATTTATGCATTAATTTATTTCGTTTTTTCAACGTTGGCATTGCTGGAATTTTTTGTAATTTTAGGCATCTGTATACTGTTGTTATACGCAGTTGATAACCTTGTAAACAAACATGGAACATCTGTGAAAGCCGACATATTTTAAACAGAGCTAGTAAAGTAAGATATGCGATCGGTGCAGGAATGGCGGCGTGATAAGAAGTTTGCTTCTCACTATATATATATTAAGTCGTCATGTATGAAATTTGTAGAAAAGAAAAAAAAATGTTTACTATGCTTACCAATCACATGGTTCCGGGTTCAGCCCCACTGCGTGGCACCTTGGGCAAGTGTCTTCTATTATAGCCTAGGCCCGACCAAAGCCTTGTGGGTGGATTTGATAGACGGAAACTGAAAGAAGCCCGTCTTATATATGTATATATGTGTATGTTTGTGTGTCTGTATTTGTCCCCCCAACATCGCTTGACAACCGGTGCTGGTGTGCTTACGTCCCCGTAACTTAGCGGTTCGGCAAAAGAGACCGATAGAATAAGTACTAGGCTTACAAAGAATAAGTCCTGGGGTCGATTTGCTCGACTAAAGGCGGTGCTCTAGCATTGCCACAGCTAAATGACTGAAAAAAAGTAAAAGAGAGTAAAGAGAAATACAAGGAATAGATTTATTAATCAAAGCAGCACTCATATTGTCAATACAATTTTGCCTATTTTACAGCATCGTCGGAATTAATTTTTTTCCTATCAGAATGTTATCCAAATTCTGGAAGAAGTGGTAGTTTGTAGAGGCAAGATCAGGTCAGTATAGTGGATGATGGTGGACCTCCAACTTCAAATCCTGTTGTTTCGTTAATGTCATTTTTGCTATGTGTGGTATGGCGTTGTCTTGCGATAAAATAGGATCTGTTGACTAATCTAGGCTATTTTTGTACGTTTCTGCATCATTTGGTCCAGTTGGCTGCAGTATACTTCGGCCGTGATTGATGAGTCAGGTTTAATGAAATGGATCACACCTGCGCCAGACCACCAAACACACACCATCAGCAACCTTTTGATGGATTTTGCTTTTTGGACGATGCTTTAGTGGCTCGGCTTTGTCCAACCATTGTGCTGAAGGTTTACGATTGTTGTATTGAATCCATTTCTCACCACGTCTTACAATTCAATTAGAACATTATTCATTTTTGTAACGAGAAAGTAGCATAATGCTTCCAAACGTTGCTGTTTCTGATTTTCATTGAGTTGATGTGGAACCCAGTTATCAACTTTTTGACTTTACTGATTTGAACTAGATGAGTCTAACACCAAACAACAACGATAATTCATGGGCACTGACTCGATGGATCTGTCTCGACGGTGGATTACATTTCCCCATTATCTACCTTGGTTTCTGGTCGACCGCGTTTTTCATTTGTGAGATCAAAGTTACCAGAACGAAATTTTGAAAACCAATTTAATACTGTCTGCAGTGTAATATCATTAGAATGAAATTCTCCATTCATATTTCGAGTTCTCAGTGATGCTAAGAAAGAACTCATATTTCAAAACTGTACGAATTTCTGACTTATCCATCTCTAAACAAAAATAGCAAAAAAATGGTTTATAATTATTCTATAAAGCGCAAAATGAGCAGCTGTCAAAGTATGCTATATTCCATGCTACAAATGTCATACTTGAAGAACTAGTATATATATATATATATATATATATTTGTTCATATGATGATATCTCCACAATGTGTTGATGATGAGAAAAACATCTAATCGTTACCAATATAGCAAGAGATTTCGCCGCAAAAAAGTCTAAAACCTTAAACCTTTTTTTTCCCTGAGGACGTGTAAGGCAATTTATATGTTCGACTTAAATTTGACAGTTAAATATAGCCTTATACAGATATGTTGACAGAGGAATAAATTTCAATAATAATGGATATAAGCGTCAAATCTCTCTATTAAATTTAAAAATTTGTATATATATATATGAATGTATGTATGTATATATGTATATATATATGCATAAATACCCATACATACGAATATAGTTATGTGTATGTGTACCTGCATGAGTGTGTATTTGTTTCTTTGCATGACCACCTCTACCACTTGGCGACGGGTTTGGGTTTGTTTACAACCCCGTAGCCTGGCGGTTCAACAAAATAAGAACTTGGAATAAGTGCCAAGCATTTAAAAAAGTAATGGGGTTTATTTATTTGACTAAAACCTTGCGGGTGGAAGCGGCTTTCCTCATGGCCACAGTCTAATGACTGAAACAAGTAACAAGACCATTTTTAAAAACAAGAAAAGTAAAATGCGTAGGTACTTAATATAATTAATGAAATAAAGTTTTAAAGTAAAACTCAGCACAGTACTTCCAATTAAAATTAATGTCCATCGTACCTCACAACTGAACAATGTATGTTCAAATAACCCTGATATATTTTCCCCGTAAATTTTAAAATTTTACTGTAGCATTTCTATCAAGTGTTAATATCTATTGGTTCTCACATCTGAAAAAAAAATAGATGTGGTAATTAAATCCATATGTATCGAAATATCAGTTTTACATTTGAGATTAATGTAAGACGAATCCATCTCCTTAAATATGTACACATGATAATAAATCAGAAAAAGAAGTGGAAAAGTTGAGATTAGTACAACTAGAGACAAATCGATTAGTTTCGCCTTATTATTAAAATGTTATACATGTTAATTATATGGATATCCGTAAGAGACATGAAATGGTACAGGAATGATTTTCAAGTAGCTTGATAGAAACATTTGTATCAATGGGCTTCAATGAAAATTCATATATTTCAATAAAGCCTCATACTACATTCATTATTCATTTTCACATTTAATTGTTTGCGTTACATAAGATATTATTCGATTTATCTACCACTTATTTCAGTGTTTTAAAACAACAAATACAATCTGAATAATAAGGCATATATGTAGGTTCGCTGAAAAAACCATTGGCTGAATATCAAGGAGTAATGATAAAGCTGTGAAATCTTGCATCCATTAATTTCAATGACTTTACTCGGGTATTTTAATATTAAAATACAATTTTCAAAAGATACTTCTAAAAAGATTCATTATCTATTTTGGTGAAAGCTCTTCTACGACTTTTGATATTGAAGCTTGAGATTTTAAAAAATATATGTATATAATACGTTAGTGCTAAGAAGGAGTCTAGCCTGTCATAATGTGCATATTAAAGAACTTGCTAAATGCTAATTAATTAACTGCATGACGAAGAGAATTAAACATATATATACATTATATCATAATGTATAAAGTTTATACGTGGGTTGACCAAAATGTTCATAGCCTAACCAAGATACATCCATGGAGTGTGACCAAATGAGACCGTTTCAAGCGGCTCCATTTAACCGATCAATGCAAACATTACATTAATTTGAAATAATTCGCTTTCCTCGGATGCGCACGACCATATAGATTTCCAACATACAGGGTAGTCCATTATAATTTTTTAGCAAACTTTTCATCAGTACTAGAGAATGAAATACATTATTACTTTTGTAATTTTTTTTTAACATTACTTTTTGCTATTATTGTAGCAGAAGAGTAGGGAAGAGTAGTTGAGATTAGTTAATTTATCGAACTTGTCAAGACAAAAAAAAAAATTATAAAAAGACAATGTTTCTTTATTCATTTATATGAATCGAATGTTCTTTTGCTTTGTTTAGAAGAGAAAACACTTTTGTTTGTTTGGAAGAAGGGGGTAAAAGCAGGCGGGGGAAAAATAGACAGAGAGAGGTTTCAAGAGAATCAAGAAAGAGGGGGCGTCCTCTCGGGGTTAAAAATGGTAGTAACATTGGTTTGTATGGAATAGCTATGTGGAAGTGGCGACAAATATTAGTTCATATATATATATATATATATATATATATATATATATATATATGTATGTATGTATGTGTGTGTGTGTGTGTGTGCGTGTGTGCGTGTGTGGCGAGGTGGGATGTTTGTGCCTCTATTTGTCCACACTCACTGCTTGACAACGGGTGTTATTTATTTACATTCCGCAACATAGCCTCCAGGCAACATAGATTGACAGAATAAGTACCAGGCTTGAAATTTAAAAACTGGAGTCGATTCCTTCGGCTAAAACTTCTTCGTGGTGGCGCCCCAGCATACTCACAGTCTTATGAGTGAAAAAAGTTAATAGATAAATGTTAATAAATCAAATGAAGAAAACAGTAAAGATAAAAGAAAGAAAACCTCATAAAAATGTTATTCCTTCTATCTGGAATTGCTAGTCATACACAACGTACCCACTAAAACAAAATGCAGAAGAGACAGGGAATAAAATTTATCTAATTTTAAATCGGGTCAGTTGAGTATTTTCTTTACATATACTTATTCTTTTCTACTCTAGATACAAGGCCCGAAATTTTATGGGAGGGGACCAGTCGATTAGATCGACCCCAGTACGTATCTGGTACTTAATTTAACGACCATGAAAGGATGAAAGGCAAAGTCGACCTCGGCGGAATTTGAACTCGGAACGTAAAGACAGACGAAATACCGGTAAGCTTTTCGCCCGGCGTGCTAACGTTTCTGCCATCTCACCACCTTTTTATATATACTTATTGGCAACAAAGGAAAACCATTTGTATAATTCATTTGAAAGGGGTATACAATTCGTTGCATGCATTTGATTCAGTTTCCACTTTGCGTAAAATTCCCTTCAAATCTGTAATTGCTTCGTTATACCTGTGAAGGCATATTACTATTGGCTTCCCCTTTCTGGTTGGAAAAATAAAGAAAATGTATCATATGGTTTATATAAAGTCATTTTACGGTATAAAAGTCTCAATGTACATAATCTTAATATTAATCACAAAGAATAATTGTGAAATATACTACGCTTGAAAACAGTATGTCATTTCTCCAATATATTTTACAAGGATATATAATTATTATTACTGCAAATTCAGCTATACATAAACATAAATTCATTTATCATATTTTAGAATCGCAATATGGGTTAGATATCCAATATCTATGGTCATGTGTAAAATTAACAGTAGCGACGAGAGGACTTTGACAAACAAACAAGAGTATCTTTGTTTAACCACCTCATTAAACACACAATATCGTTAGTTAATTAGTTAGTTGATTAGATAATTAACCAATTGATTAATAATAACAAATTGATATTGAACCAGTGCGTGTGTTAGTTTTCTTGTTGGCGTAATGACTCTCCCAACACACGATTTCATATCACGAATCTTGCAAACCAAATACAGTAACGAAGTATTTATATGTATGTGTGTGTGTGTATACCCGTGTGTGAGTGTACATGTGCGTGTTGCGTGTGTGTGTGTGTATTACGTATATGTATCTATATATAATATACATAATTATTTATACATACTGATATATGACTGTCCGTACCTGAGTTTTTATGTAGGTGTGCGTGTTTATTTACGTATATACCTTTATGAATACACGTGCGTGCGCGCATGAATGTATTCAACCTCTGATTATCATCGGCGAATAGCTTCTCTAACAACCTTTGAGCCAAATTGAGATACTCCCTCAGGATAGAGAAACAGGTTGATTATTATATATTGAGGGTTTGCGTTGATTCCTTGATAGTTTATCACCATTCATTTTGTCATATTGGTGTCATATATCATATTGTGAACATATCTTTATAACTTCTGGTCCATTTTCATGTCGAAGTTTCAGTACATTACCAAGTGGATATCACATTTGATGTGATGAAACCTGTGTAATTACTGGAAATTTAATACGTCAATCAGCTTATAACGATTTGGTCTCTATTACCTCATTATTATCGATGAGGAAATATAAAGAGACTTTTCACGTAATACTATCCTAAAAATATTTATGTTCTACTCAAGTATTTGGAGTTAATCTTTGATCTTCTGCGTTTAAAATCGGTTTCCTTTTAGCACACAGATTTTCTGTTATTACTAGTTTTCACATTCCTTGTGTCTTATAGTGGATTTAATTTTATCGTTCCATTTTTTTCTGGTTCTATGCAATGCCAAATGTTAGATTATTTATATTTTTATCATTACTTATAATGTAATTTATAACGTTTGGAATTTTATTTTTGTTTAATGTTCTTAGTTATTTCTTACTTTTTCTTTCTTTGTGTTCTCTGGTGTTACTTTCAAGTTTCTATTACGTTGTTTCTAGACATGTGGAACAAGCTGTCTATTTCATCATATGTATAAGCAATGTTTATGTCATAGATATTTCTGTATATTTATTTATTACTCCCTGTTCACCTGTTTATATAGCAGTTGCTTCCTTTCTATTCATTTTCCATATTCTAGATATCCTTACTTCCATGTTTATATATTTAGACGTTCTATCCAGTTCTAATCGGGTGTTCTATGACACATTGTGTATTATATGTACATTGCATTAGCAGGATAATGGAGTAGTAATAGGCACAATTAATCACCGGGCGAAAAATCTTTTCCTTTGTGCTTGTACCCGTGACATTGGAGGAAGCAGCAACAACAACAACAGTAGAAGTAGCAGCATTAGTAGTCGCAGGCGGGGAGGGTTGGGAAATAAAAGAGATTGAAGAGGTAGAGGAAATGAAGGGCGTGGAGAAAGGCTAGCCTCCACAGTAGCAGCGGTGGTGGTAGCAGCGGGGAATTAAGATACAGCAGTATTCCTAGTATGAATGCATGTTACAAGAACAGGAATAATATAGCTATTATCGATGCTGCGGCAAGTCAAACAATTTAAAGAAACATCTCTTCATTTGGATCCTTTTCCGATTCACAGAGAGGATGTTATTTAAGAAAACCGTTCATTTCACACCCATCCTACTTGATGAATACATTGTTCCTTAAGGGTCTTTTGCATTCTGTTGGATGAATAAATGTTACAAGAATTATCAAATTAGCAGCCAATTTTGTACAGAATAATCACATATACGGAAGCAAATGTTATAAAAGAACTAATGAATATGTCTATAACTTTCTAAAGAGAACATGTGGAAATGACAGCTCTGCTTATTGTGCTTATTTTGGGAGATATTCAGCATTAATATATAAACATACCCTTAAAAAAAACTCGTATGTCATATTTAATGTATGAATATATCTTCCAATTTGCTTTCGTTGTTTGCTTCCATTGTTCTAATTTTTTTAAAAATTGTCCTTAATTGTGTTGATATTATTACTATTGCTATCTTTGTTTTAATACTCTCATTCTTTTTATCAATATTAAATTTAATGTATGGACGTATTTCACCAGAGAATAATGAAAAATAGTTGTTTTTATATATATGCATCTGAAGAGGTATAATAATATCCAACAACTGGATACAGTAAGACTCCTTGACACACACCCTAAAATCCAACAACACCAACTCAACAAAAGGAGTAAAAATAGACTAACTGTTGTAATCTTCTAAGACTTACATCTTTCCTGGTTTCTCTCATTGCGTAACACATTGAATTATATTATTCAACGATAACATAGGATTGACAAATATTTCTCAA
>NC_068983.1:77572705-77579812 GCF_001194135.2 Octopus bimaculoides
ATATATATATATATATATATATATATATACGCCTGTACATGTATGCGTGTGTATATATACGGGCGCATGTGCCACGTCGGTATATTTTGAAAGAAAAAGTATATTGTTAAAGGAAGCAAACACCTGGAAGGAAAATCAAAAAGCAATTCTCTTCGAGCGAAGTCCTTTGCCAATTTTATTCCGTACCTAATTACATTCTTTCGCTTTCCAGTGTTTCTCTGAAACTCAGTGCACAACCGATTGTTCCAGTGGAAAGCTGAAACCATCAATGTTAATGTTCACTCACCAAATCGATAGTACATCAAATGTAAATGAAGAAGTTGTCAGTATGTTATCTACTGTGTACTAACATACCCGGCACTTAGATGTGGTATATTATATTTGATACATCAGCTGTCAATAAGCCTAAGGTAGATGTAACATAAATTCAAATATTTCGTGTTGCATTTTATAAACGACACGCTTGGAAGAATGTAATAGACGGTGACGACGGAGATCATGTGATTCATTTGTGGTGACAGTGATGGCGAGGACATGATGATGATAATGATGATGTTGTTGATGATGATGATGATGATGATAATGATGATGATGATGATGATGATGATGATGATGATGATGATGATGATGATGATGACAACGACTGTGATACCGATGATGACGACGATAACAAGCACAACAATGACGATGACGTTAAATTCTTTGCCTCACATCCACAAAAATTATTAAAACTATTCTATGATACCTGGATATAATAACAACCGAGATTTTCGAATACGTGTATATAGAAAGAAATAGTGAACAGAACTAAGTGAATCCCATAGAATGGGATTGCAACATCAATCGTGTCGCCAAATCACATCAGCATTTGAAATATTCTGAACTTTGTATACTTGCCCGCTTCTCAATGGTTACTCTAATGGGAATGGTAGCACTTGGACCCACTTCTCTAAAATGAATCCTCATTCTCACATTATGGATTTACTCTTTTACTCTTTTACTTGTTTCAGTCATTTGACTGTGGCCATGCTGGAGCACCACCTTTAGTCGAGCAAATCGACCCCAGGACTTATTCTTTGGAAGCCTAGTACTTATTTTATCTATCTCTTTTGCTGAACCGCTAAGTTACAGGGACCTAAACACAGCAGCATCGGTTGTCAAGCGATATTGGGGGGACAAATACAGACACACAAACATATACACATACATATATACATACATACATGCATATATATACGACGGGTTTCTTTCAGTTTCCGTCTGTCAAATCTACTCACATGGCTCTGATCGGCCCGAGGCTATAGTAAAAGACACTTGCCCAAGGTGCCACGCAGTGGGAATGAACCCGGAACCATGTGGTTGGTAAGTAAGCTACTTACCACCACACTGTTAATCTCAGTAATTTCCTATACTACCCACTGATTTTTTAAAGAATACATCAAATTTTTCCAATAATTGACAAAGATTATACCACCACAGGCTATAGGAAGGAAAGTGTTGGTCAGATGACGTAGAAAGTGATGTGGTTAAATCGAACAGAAACAATCAAGCGCAAATTTACGTTAGGTATATTCAAAACCTCTTAAACATGTTTTCGTTTTTTTTATCTGGTTTGCAAGATTCATCATTCCAATATAATTAACGCATACACTGGTTCAATTCCACTAATTCATTACATGTTCGATTTAAAAAAAAAAAATTGTCGGAGCGCTTTCATTGTTTCTTTTTGCAATTTTCTCAGTGTCTGTCGAGTCTGTCCGTTATAGCGGGTGCGTTTTTTGTCTGTTTGAGCACACACACACACTGGCACGCAAAAGGCTGCCCCCCCCCCAAAAAAAAATGCAACGAAAGAACTTTGACAAAATATATTAAAATCATATTACCATATAACAATAAGGATAAAGATAATAAATATAATGATAATGATACAATGATGAAGGAGTTAAATTAACATACGAACTGTTTTTGAATCACCTTGATACTTTTAAAGTTTCACCTTTAACCGACATCTACACGATTTAGTACTTTTTATTCGGAATATTACTCAAAGCTATATTCAATTACGATATATCTGAAGTAAATACAGTACGCATAATAACATGACCATTAATTTTTCAGGAAAACGGTTTGCTCGAAGCCACAAACGAAAAATCCTTTTTATTTTATTTGTTTCAGCTTTGCATAATTTTCCATAGAAGAGATTTATCTAATTTTTCCTCTAGAAAAGCTATTTCTTTTCATTAGATGAAATGTAAGAAACGTTCTTGTGTCTTTCTTGAATATTATCATTTTTAGGTTGTGGTGATAGTGAACCCGTTAACAAATTTTGATTAATATCACACTGCAGATATTTAGTGGTACTGATAATTGCAAATAATCACAAAAGTAAGTGGAAATCCTCTAAAACATTCTAACGTGAAAATGTATTTGAGTTGACATATTTACACATCTTTTTCTTTCTTTCCTTTCAACTTGTTTCAGTTGTAAGACTGCGGCCATGCTGGAGCACGACATGGAAAAATTTATAGTAGAATGAATCGACCTCAGCATTTATGTTTTTCGAGCCTGGTACTTATTCTACCAGTCATTGTTGCTGAACTGCTAAGTTACAGGGACGTATACACACCAACATCGGTTGTCAAGTGGTCGTGGGGGACAAAGATACACACACACGCGAACGCGCGATTATACATGACGGGATTCCTTCAAGGCTATCTTCGGTCCGAGGCTGTAGAAAACACTTGCCCAAAGTGCCGCAAGATGGGACTGAACCCGGAACAATGTGGTTGGGGATTAACCTTCTTACCACAGATTCACATCGTGTTGTTATTTATATTTGAGCTGACGCAGATCGAGAACAATAATCAGAGATACTGAATAGGTGACCGTCTCTTCGCATCGGGTGAAGAAATGGGTATACTATTTATTTAATGTGTCCATTTCACATTTTAAACAGAAGTTTCATTTGAGAGAATTTTGGTGGCTTTATCTGATAAGTCGAAGGACTAAGTAGATTTTTTCTCAATGGGCATGTTACTTTTCGAATTTTAGACTCAAGTCATCCTTAATGAGAATTTAAAACTAAGATGAAAGCATTTCAAATTTGAATATTTAACATGTTGTTCTTCACGCCGGATGGCTTACCTGCTGTAGCCCCTTTTTAAAAAGACACTCTGGTTGATATCAAGAAAATGCGGTTCCTAATTCTAGCAGCTTGTGTGATCACGTGGAGCTTGTTAAAAGTTTATAATTGAGGAATTTGTTCTCATTGGAATATATTTTGTTATCAGTTGTGTTAATTAAATTAAATTTTTGTCATTGCTTCAAAACAAAATTTAAGACCATTTAACGCTTTATCTGAAATAATTCAAGTTCGTTATAATATTAATCTTGTCATTTCCCATTTCCAATTAGAATTTTAAATTACATTTATGTGTAGGAGGGACTGGTTAAATGATATGTATGGCTATGATTTCAAATGTGTATTATCTACCTACAGTATCTGAGGGCGGGATTAATCTGTTAAGAAGTAAACTGAAGATAGGTATGATAATGCTAACTCATTGTTTCTATTCTTTGTCTTCTCTGTTTAATTGGTCCAGGATCAATTTTGCTCATCATTCTTTTAGGGTCACTAAAATAAAATAACAATCAATGGCACTACATTTACGGAAATGTGAGAAAGTTGAATGTAATGCTTTACAGTGTTTGTCACTGTTTTAAATGTAGCCGTAACACGTCGTTCAGATTTGTCAATGGATGTCTGTGAATACCTTTAACGTAGTTTATTCTAGTGCAAACGTTCGTACACAATCCGTGTTCAGGTTCACAATATTTAAAGGCTATGACATTGAAAGAGTCATGAAGCCACACTTCGCTGATTGGGGGAAAAGGTATTTTCAGACATTGAAAGAACAGTATTTGGATTCGTTCTTTTATGCACTTAATTCAAATCCCTTTGCGGTAAACTAGCCTGAAATCCTTCTGAGACCAATAAAATAAATGTTATTAATTACCAAGGAGAATTCCGTCAAACCTATCGAAACAAAATGTATTTAGGTAATGTATTTATGCTCAAGGTCATTATTACTATCATTAAATATCGCGCAGGTAATCGGAAATAGATGGTAAAAATGTCTGAAGACACTTTTGTTACGTTCTAAGTTCAATCCTATGTAGATCGAATTTGTCTGTCGTTCCACAAGTATAATAAAATGCAGATATATTCAGTGCTAAACATATCTGATTCATACTGATTCATTGCACAATTACCGACATAACGTGAGCATGTACGAATTTAAATCTTTATTATGCTAATTAGAATTGATAGTGTTCTTAATCCTTCTGTTATATGTTCTCTATAGGAGATCTCAGACAAATTGGCTGAACATTAACAATTTCTATCTCATAAGTGTGATGTGGGATGAAAGGAAATTTATTGCATTAATTTTTAGATGATAACAGTTAACAATACTTTGAGTGTCAGATTCATAGCGCAGGTTTTCATTGGCCAAGGCAGATATTTAAATCAGTTTCCATTTTAGGAAAGACAAGTTATATTTAATTTATAATTGGATTGGTAAAAGTTTATTATTTCAGCAAGGGTTCAACGTTGAAAATATCTACTATCCATCTATTATTGTAAAATACACATAAAGACTAAAAATAAGTCAATTGACATGGTTGCTTCTAGTTATCTTTATATGGTAAATGATCAATAGCATAGATGAAAATGAAAATTACTAACACTTTGTTTTCTACGTTACTCCAATGTGTACCGAATAGTAGTTAAATAATAAATATAAAGTAGTCTGAGCACTCTTAAGTAGCAGTTTTAAAATCAATGTACATATCAATGTATAGATAAAACTTAAGAGCTTGTTTATATTTTTTTCTTTAAAATGCAGCTACATTTATGGAAGCGCAAACATGAAAACACAATGAAAAAGGATGCATTCAATACGAAATTATAAAAATAATTAAACAGAAAATAACTGGAAGAAGCAAATTAGTGCCTCATACACCCCGACGTCTAATATGATTTTGCGATATACGTTTAGACATCCTCATAATATGTATGTATTCGCCAACTCGAATGAACAATCAAAAGATTGATACGCGTAGCATGTATAGCTAGTGAAATATCAGGGAATAGATTATAGTATGAACGATTTATTTACAGACCGCTTCACATATAATGAATTAAAACTAACGTGTACGAAATCTGTTGTCTATTTTAAAGTTATATTTAAATTACATATACAAAGTAACTAAACATAATTCATCTGCATTTGTAATATTTCAGATCAAACGTGCATGGCAGGGATTAAATTTGTGAATGCATATAGCGATTACGTTTCCGACCTTGAAGTAAGTTGTTCTGCAGTATTTGGGTTTCTTTCTCCTTACATTTGTAAATTTCACATACTTAAACCCTTACATTTCCTTTTTTATGGTTGATAATCTGGGAATACCTATTCAATAGCCTTGGATTTCAACAGAGGAAAAGTGTATCTTTCATGAACTCCTTACAACAAAGTTGCTATTAATACCTTAAAAGCCACGTACTTTAAATATTGAATTTGCGTTTTGTACTTTCTGCTTTACATTTTGTGTAATGAGAGGGCAGGACATATAATTTATATAGCAACTGATATGATTTTCTTAATACAATTGAACTGTTCTTTCGTTTCACTTGGGCTTACATGAGAATTTAATGAGTACAATGCCAAAATTCATTAAAGCAAGGCTAAATAAGTTTTGGTATTCATTATTAATTTACTTTCTACAAGTTACTATGTAGAGAATAGAAACATGCTTTTGTTATGGAGAAGAAAAAAAATTTATTTGAAAATGTGATACCAACTAGTTTTAATATTGAATGATTTGGTATTGTATTGATGCAACAAAATAATTCACCTGTTGCTTTTGTTTTCTTCACATAAAATATAATTCCTTTCCATCCTATATCACAGTTTCTACTCAAGCTACTCCCTATATATATGTATATGCCATTTACTGATGGATTAATCTAATCGATACTGATACTAGAGCTGAAATTACCTAATAATATTCCCATAGCTTACAGCCTATTACTTGCGTTCAATAAAAAGTACCAAATACATTCATAAATTGATCAAATACAGAAATGGAAGAAGAGATGTATAAAAAATACTGGTTTCTATTGCAAGATTGAAAGGTAAAATATATCTTTACACTTATTGAATTGATACATTAATAGTAACAGTAACTTGGAATTGTTTTACTCTGGGATTTGTATCACAAAAGCCATTAGTTTCTACGTTACGTATCAGACCATAAAAGATATTACTACTGTATTATTTCTAAAAGGTGTGAAATTAATCCTGTATTTTAGAATAGGGTGAATAATCCGTTAGAAAAGGAAAACATTCTGATTCTTGCAAACAATAACTAAAAGGATATTGTAATAATATCAGACCAGAGACAAAGTTCAATTAAGCAAATACCTAACAGCAAGACAAAAATATCAAATATAAACCAATTAACTGGGTTATTCAGTAGAAGAGTAGTCCGAGAGAAGGATAATCTATATACAGGAAAAAGTGAAATGGCAAACATATTCTCATGCTTCTTTCTGATGTTAACAAAAAGCAACATTAAATATTTCTTTGATGCAGTTACCATGTTAACCTAAGAGTCTAAGAATAGAGGTTAAAGGAAATCAATAAAGTTTATATAATCAGTAAGTCAGATAAATATTTATTTTCTCTTTTAGTTGCTAAACTTCAAGACATTCAACATTTCCCAGTGCTATGAATATCACAATCCTCACGTGGAGAGGATTTTAGCTCTTCACAAAACTATTTGACAGGAATATGTAGATAGATTCAAACAAAACTGATATTTAGATGTTTGACTTATTACAAATGTTACAGAATTTGAATTCTTTGGACTAGGAACAAATTGCATATATTTCTAATTACATTGGATCACAATTGTCATCTTCCCTTATCTGCATGTGGCAAGCGCTACGAAACGGCAGGAACATGTGTATTGATGGAAATATAAGTTTGGCTTTGTAGCATCTTAGTGTAAAGATTTATATATATATATATATATATATAT
>NC_068983.1:77580527-77582356 GCF_001194135.2 Octopus bimaculoides
TATATATATATATATATGCATATGTAAGTATATGTGTATATATGCATATATTTACATATATATGTATACGTTATGTATGTGTGTATTATATGGCACAGTAAATAATTTGTAGTAGCTTTCATAATTCGTTGTAAAAAAGATAATTTAGACGCAGCTCAGAAGTACATTTAATGAATTTTACCTATATGAATTGAATAATACTTCCAAGATATATGTAAGCATATACCTTTATTTTCATAATCTCGCACAAGTATATAAATATATACTGGAATGTATTATATAGTTTGGTATGTAACAGGTATCCAGGTTTAAAAATGTACGGCACATGACTATATAGATATTCACACACGCATACACACGCGCCCACACTTATACATTCATAAACTGGTACACATGGACACACACATTTTGTTTCACTATACCCATAGAGAATTAGATCACGTGCTATCGTCGAAGTTTATAAATATTCATGATGCCAATATTCATACGTACATACATCCATCCATCCATCCATATATACATACATACATACATACATACATTCATACATACATACATACATACATATAAATACATTATTACATATATCAGGTCATCCCATAAGTTGTGTCCGATTTTGCCTGTTTTAAAATTGAATAAAATTTAATAGTATTTTAGAATGTCTAATGGAATTATTTTTATGCGTTTGTGTACACTTAAACTAATTAAATATTATTTTACAAAATAGTAGAATGAAAATTACTTTCATTAAAACACTTTCTAACATGGAAGTATCGAAAGAGCATTTAAGGCACATAATGCTTTATGAATACAAAAAAGAAACTCTGCACTCGAAGCGACTCGAAACATACACTCAGTTTATGGGAAAGAATGCTTGAATGAAAGGTCTTGCAAAAGATGGTTTGCAAAATTCAGTAGTGAAGATGAAGATGGAACATGACGTCCAGTTGAGATTGATGCTAAACTCCTTGAGGATTACTTGAAGAAAATTCTGCATTATGAGTTGAAGAATTGTAAATAAAGCTTTGTTCAAAGAATACAACTGCTCATCATCATCTTCATCAACTTGAAAAGCTTCCTAAACTTGGAAAATGGGTGCCTCATGAATCGGCCGAAAGCAACCGCAAATCCCGAGTTGACATCTGCTCTTCTCTCTATTCTCGCAAACTTATTTGACCGTTTTGGATAGACTTGTGACTGGTGACGAAGAATAGATCTTCTATCGAAATGTTAAATGTTGTAAACAGTGGCTTGGTAAAAGGGAAAAAAACTCAAACACAACCAAGAAGGGAACTTCATGGGAAAAGGTTCTTCTCTCTAGCTTGTGGGATTGCAAAGGGGTTATTCACGTTGGATTATTAACACCTAATGCAACAATCAATGCTCAAGTCTACTTCAGCAATTAGAGCGTTTGGACCAAGCTTTAAAGAAACAAAAGACCCACTTTAGTGAATCGAAAATGAGCGATGTTTCATCAGGACAGTGTGTGACCCCCACACTGCGAAAATCACATCACAGAGGATCGAAGAGCTTGGTTGGAAAAAATGCCTCATCCACCTTATTCTCTCGACCTTGCTCCTTCAGTTTCATAGTTTGGGGGACATAACTTTCGCAAGCTGGGAGGAGGTCAAAACTGACATTTCAGAGTTCTTCGCTTTGAAACCAAAATGGTTTTACATTGATGGGATTAAAAAGCTTGTAAGTGGATGGATGGAAGTCATAGATAATCAGGGAAAGTATATTGATGATTAAATTTCAATTAAATATAACATTTGATCACTTGTTTTCTTTATTCAAAATTCGGACAGACCTTATGGGATGGCTTGATA
>NC_068983.1:77582407-77593686 GCF_001194135.2 Octopus bimaculoides
TATATATATATATATATATATATGTGTGTGTGTGTGTTTGTGTGTGTATGTATGTATGTATAAATTTATTTGTATATACTCATATGCAGAGATAGACAAACAGAGAGGTTCCTGGATAGATAGAGAGATAGAGAGATACATGAACGCAAATTCATATAAGCTTACATACGTACACACACACACACACATATATATAAACATGTGTGTGGGTGTGTGAGTGTGCGCGTGTGTGTGTGTGTGTGTGTGTGTGTGTGTGTGTGTGTGTACGTACACATAAATGTTTAGAGATAGACACGAATGAGTGAATATATGTGTTCGTTGGTGGAGTGTAATTATGATATACTTTCGTGCGTGTTTATACGCAGATGTTTAATGCATACATGTATATTAATTTATTATCTTAAGGGAATAACAACACCGGCAGTTTGGTATTATTAGCAACGTAAATAAAAACAAAATCCAGATACTCGTTGATACACGCCTAAAGAAAAGAAAATGTCACAATTTAGAGAAGCCGTTACAGTTATCTATAAAGGTACACCAACGTACACACGAGCACACACATAATATACATACATGCATGCATATATATGTGTGTATGTACGTGTGTGTATGAGTGCGTGCATGTGTGTGTGTGTGTGTTCATTTGTGTATGTGTGTATGTGTATGTATAAGAAGGGAGGAAAAATAGAAAGAATGAGTGAAATAGACAGAAATATATATAGAAACACTCTAACCAAACACACAGTAATATATGCATGTGAAAATGTGAATGTGTGTATGTGTCTGTCTTTCTGCATCTGCATTTCATATATGAATAAATAGAACACACTTTTTATGACATCAAATCGACGTAAAATGCATGTATGTAAATTGTATTCATTTCTTGCAGTGTATGTGGATAACCAGCTATTAAAGAACAAAATGATGTTTAGAAGATTATGTTTTCCCCATAAATGAATATTTCAGTAAATGTCACGTAGAATTAAATTTTATATGTTTCATCCGTGAATTCGTAGACAGATATTTGAATGATAGCGACTCGTGTTCCTACAATCTGTCCTGTTATGATTGTCCGTCGATTCAACGGCAACCTTACCCGATTCGCTCGTCAATTGCACCAATCTCCTGATGAGTACGTAGACGCGATATAAGCCGATACGTAAGACACAGCTTGAGAAGTAAATAGGATATGTATGTAGAACTGTGTTGATAATAGTTTGCGATTGAATTAGCAATGGTGACGGGCTGCTCTTAATTCATCTTTTTGTTTGGTTAATCCGACTTCCAGGTGTTTTCTATGCAATTGTACGTAACGCTTCACAAAAATTTCCTGACCATAGCTACAAGAAGATGCAGAAATTCACCAGAAATATTCTGTTATTTTGAAAGTTGCTAATTGCTGGATTGCTTATAAACTGTATTTTGGAATGCTTTTGGAGGATCAAGGGAAACCACGGTCCCCTCATGTGACACGTGGAACTTATAGATCAGATTTAGATGGATGGCTTAAAAAAAACAAGGAAAGCAATGCCTTTGCTGTTTCGAGAACTTGGCGAGAGTCAAAAATCATCACGATAATTGCTATTTTTGCATGGTAGATATATCAAAGTACAGAAGAGTTATGGGACGAAACGCTCTTCCATATCGCAGCATTCAGTCTTCAATTGCACCTGTGTCCCATGATGATAACTTACCGGTCTCACGGCCACCAGAAAATGTTTGTACATCCTATCAAAGTATTAATAACAAATTTAAATTTAATCCATGGTAACAGTATCAATATTGAAATAATATGTGATTACAGATAACATTCTTATTAAGGTTTCAACTATTAAATTAAACCTTTTAAATATTTCAGGAAGGGGATATGATGGAGATCTCAGCAGAAGAGTCTGAAGGTGGCGACGACGAAGAATTGAATGAAATATTTGAGCCAGGAACGAGTACCTGCCCACACTTTCCAAATCAACGTGAACGTTCCATTAGGGACTTGGGTCTCACTAAGTCAGGAGTTGAATTTTTAGTATCCAGGCTTAATGAATTGAATCGCTTGGGGAAGGACTGTAGATTAACAATATACAGGAGGTGCCATGAGGAATTCGAAGTATATTTTGGCGCAAGTAATTATCTCTGCGTCTGCAAAGCTATAAATGGCTTGTTTACAGCTATTAGAATTGATCATAACCCTGAAGTGGCGACTCTTCATAGATAGCTAAAAAAAAAAAAGGCTCAATGCTGCTTTATTGCATAATGGAAATCAGCATCCAACCCTGCCTATAGCATACTCGGTAGAGATGAAGGAATAATATGACAATATAAAAGAGCTTCCTGAGAAAGTGAGCTATGATAAGTTGAAATGAGATGCTTGTGGTGACTTTAAAATGCTTTCCATCTTACTTGGATTACAGGGTGAGTACACTAAGTATTCGTGCATTCTTTGCGAATGGGACAATCAGGCTGATCATGAACATTACGGGAAGGTTCAGTGACCCCCACGAGATGGACACTATCTGGGAAAGTTAAATGTTATTAGACAACATCTTGTAGTGTCTGCAAATGTATTGTTACCTCCACTTCACATAACCCTGGGTTTGGTCAAACGGTCTGTAAAGGCTTTAAATCGTGGTGGAAAAGCATTTCAGGAAATTGGTCTACTGTTTCCAAAACTATCTGAGGCAAATTTGAAGGGGGGTATATTTACTGTAAGGAACTTGATGAGGTCAGTAAAACTTGAAAATGTGCGAGTGATCTAGGAAGAAATTTAGAGTATGCATTTCGAGATATTGTCAATGGATTCCTTGGTAATAACAAAGTCCCAAACTACAAGCAACTCGTAGCAAAACCAGTTGAAAGTTATAAGAATTTGGGCTGTAGAATGTCATTAAATGCATACATTTTGCATTCGCCTTCAGACTGTTTTCGTGAAAACTTAGGTCACGTGAGTGAGGATATTGCTATAATGGAGAAAAGATACCAAGGAAGATGGGACACTGCAATTATGAGATCTAATTATGGTCAATGGTGCGTACAGATATAGGAGCTTACAGTAGGAGAGGAAGATATCTGGTGCATTTCTTGTAAAATCTAATAATCTCATCATAGTTCTCCTTACATTTCTCATTAGTTTAAAACGAAATATTAGGACAAAATATGTTTAGATGCTATTAATGCACAATGTGAATATTTTATATAAAATACTATCGCAGCTAAATTTTGTTCCCATTCTCTAGAAAACCGCGATTATATTCTAAAATGTCATGCAATTTTCAAGGGTAGTTTTGAAACCAATAGAAAACAATTACTTTAGAAACACTAGAAACATTTTAGAGAAGCAAAACTTATGTAACTTAGTGTAATTAGTTTCTCCCAAAGGTTTGATGCTATTGCTGAAACTATCAGATTAAAGTTACATAACACGAAGATATCTTCATGACGATCACCACCAAAATCGACAGCTCGGTAGATAAAAAGCGTTAACTTTTCCAAGTGATAAACAAACAACCATTAAGTACTGAATGGATAGTAATCAAATTGCAGGCATGATGTAAAAAACATCTGTTAATATCGCCATGGATTTCATTTCTCTACGTGAAAAATCATAAACATCTCCCCATTAATGAAGGAAAAGCCTTTTACCGAAAATGTTTCCGGACATCATAGAGAAATTGCAAAAAAGGGCAGTGGATTTTGCAGGCAATACTGCCATCAAAATCCTAAATCTTCTGGATTAGATTCTAAAACTTTCTAGACGACATAGGTATTATAGGAAGTTGATTACATTCATGCAGTTGCGATTTCTTCTCACCACATTATAAATGTGTGAAAACAGAAACATATGTGTTAGAACTTTGCAAATCGTCATCAGCTGTAAATACAACAGGTTTAAGTCTGTTTTGCCAATAAGAAATGCATTGCTACTTTAACCAATTTTGTGGAGATCATGTTCAAACGACATATCGAATTATTGTCACAGAAGATCAACCTTTATTCACAGCACGGTTGCCACAAAGAACATATTCTGTGGTTACATGACTTGTATAACTAAGAGAAATACAGAAAGCATTTATGTATTTTCCAAAGTTTTCTATTGCGGTAAACAAAGAAATCTGCATACGATATTGTAATATTCGTGGATCACTTTCATCATTGCTGCACGTTTCGAGGGCAAACATCTAAGCTCTTCAATGTAAAATGAGTTTCAGTTAACACTACGTTCTGTTTCTAGTTCTTTTTGATATCTACGGGTGTGACACATCGTTTCCCAGCATGATGAGCTGGGATCGTGGAGTCACTAAAATCTACTGTTTGTATAAGCCATCATACAAATGCACTGTGCTCCGAAACTGTTATATGAAAAGGTCATTATATGCAGTGTGCTAATGATTATATGCTGATACCTCACATACCCGAAGTGGTACATTTCACAGCTGTCACGTATTAGGTCTCTATCAGAAAATTGACAACAGAGGTAGCTAGGTCATGTACGTTTTACATTTGTATAATATTCTGTGCCCAAGCACAAAAGTTTAATGAGAGCTGACTACCACACTGATTAAGAAAACGACTAGGCCTTCAAATATGGAATACAACATTTTAAAGGCTTCATTATTGGAGACAATATATCCAGGTAATGTCGGAAAAGAAAGAGACATATTGAGTTTCATATCATCCCTCCGTAATATGCAATCATGAAATATTCTACAAATAACTGACAGGATTATCCGCAATGAATTTGGTGAATAACCATGTTTAATTAACCATGAATTTGTGTATGAATGCAATGTGTATTTGTATAAATCGTGCTCACTATTTACATTCATGCGAAACTGAATTCATGTAATGAATTTGAACAAGTTTTAACAGCATGAATACAAGTTCTTACTTTGATATAACGTGTACTAGAATCTATTTACATGAGTTTAATCCGAAATAA
This sequence comes from Octopus bimaculoides, assembly GCF_001194135.2. Lineage (NCBI taxonomy): Eukaryota > Metazoa > Mollusca > Cephalopoda > Octopoda > Octopodidae > Octopus > Octopus bimaculoides. Next base: position 77,587,344 of record NC_068983.1, read on the forward strand.
AATCTGTAAGGCTTGCGTATGACATTTGTTTAGAGACTGTATAAAATGTAAGGTTGTTTATGAACAAAAAATATATTTCATATGATAAATTTCAAATATTCAAATAAATCACACCAGCAAATAATAAAGGAGATAAAAGATCAGAATGATAATTAATATGAGTCCTATTTTGTATTGTTGCTTAGGCATCGGAAACTGACAAAGTGGATAAATTGCTCACTGCGTATGCTATACATTAATGCTTGACAGAAAGGTGATTGAGGAAATGCAATTAAAATAACATACACTATCGGATTTAAAATTATTTCATGTTCTATTTATGTATTGCATTAATAAATACCTCTCTCACAACATACACATTAATCCTGTTCCCAATGCGGTTTAAAGTAAATAATTGAAGTTTTATTTGTTGCTTATTTCATACTCTACTTCAAATGTTTTATTACATTACTACATTTTTTTAAATCTCACTTTTTGCAGCGTATAGAGTTTCAGAAAAGAAATTCTCACAAATTATAAACAAAGCAAAATATAAAACACCGTATTTATTTGCGAAACTTTGCACACAAAGTGTTACATTTATCACTTGATACAGAAGAAATGTTCAAACCGATAAGCCTTAATTTACGGCAAATAATTTCATTGAATTTATCAAAGCAAGTTACAACTGTTCTTGAATAATCATTATTTGTGATAATAACATATGGAAACAATTCTTAACGTAACCAGTTAGAGTTTTTTTTTTTAATCAATTTTAAGCTGTTGTCATTTGTTGAATGATAAATATATTTTCATAAGAAGTAAGCTAGCATACTGAAAATGTTAGGCAGGGGATTTATTTATAAGATTCGAAAACAAAGAACTGTGTTATCCATTGCTGTGTCTATACTTTAGGATTTATGCGGTCATGATCTATTTCCCAACGCCCAATCACTTTAAACTATGTTCGAACAGATCAGAATTGGTCTTACATAGATAAAGTTATTAAAATGAGCATGATACTCTACAATGAAAACTATATGTGCACCGTGAAATCTTATTCATATAGTGCTAAAAATATTGAAATAATTTTAACGGTAATGTCTTTGTCTCAAATGCTTACGTCAAATTTCAAATATTAAAATACAATAGAATTCATATAAAAGTTTATTTCAATATTTACTATCATGAGATCTCTTAAAATACAAATATTTTTCCGTCTACAAAAAGTTAAATATCATTTGTATTCAGGTGCATAGCATAAGTGCATCTATATTTTGAGGTTTAAAACTTTTATCAAATCGGGCGTAGTTTATGGCGCACTATTCTTCCTGCTATTGTAAATGGACCTGGGCAAACAGTCTTGTTTCACATCTTGTTTTCAAGCTATCAATACGTACTAAGGCACATGTAAAATGGTTTAGTATTACAGACAGAACTTATACTATGTACATATGTGCGTGCAAGAGAATCTGTAAGTGTCTGTGTACATAATAATGTACAGCTTTTGCAGTTACGCACACCTACTTGTCATGTACTACTTATGGAGTTAAAGAATAGATATTTCAAAATCTCAAATTCATTACAAGAGATAACTGTCATTTAAACATGATATCCGCCAATGTACTATGGGTAAAAGGCCCGAAATTTTTGGGAGGAGGGGGCCAGTCACTTAGGTCGATCCAGTATGCAATTGGTACTTAATTTATCGATCCCGAAAGGATGAAAGGCAAAGTCGACCTCAGCGGAAATTGAACTCAGAACGTCTAGACAGATGAATTACCGCTAAGCGTTTCGCCCGACGTGCTAACGTTTCTGCCAGCTCGCTGCCTTTTGCTAAAGTATAACTCGTATATTTCATGAGTCTGGTGGGTAACATTTATGTCGAAGTATATGAAGGAGCAAGCGTTGAACCTGTCCGGGGCTTTTTTTTTAATCAGTAAAATAAAATAACATATTAAATATATGTACTTAGTATGCATAAAAAAAAATTATCTCATTCATCATCCGAGGAACGATATTGTAATTTATGTAGCTATATTAATGAACTACTAGTTTAAGGCTGATGTGAATAGCAATTATGGTGAAGTTGTCTTTGTAGGAAAAGGGTTGAGTGATGCTGTCCCTTTAAAATGAGACTAGGCAGCTACGAAACTTGGGAAAACCGCCGTGTTTTTATTCCAAGAGAGCAACAATATCTGTTTTTACTTAAATTGTTCATTCTTATTATCTAAGTTAACTTTTTCTTGTTATATCAATTTAAAGCATCGTTTTTCATAAATATTCTGTTTTGTTATTGAATGCTCTTCAATCAGAAGTGAGCAATCTTACCCTTGAGACAATTCTCTTTCAAAGACGTCGCAATAAAATGAATAAATTACAATTTAATACTTTAAACAGATTCATCTTAGTTCAAATCTTAACAACATGGCTGGTTTGTTTTAATAGATAAGGTTAAGTTTTGCTACATTATTAAAAACGTTTCTGAAGAACAACTGCTAATATTTCTAGTGCGTTCTGCATGCTGCAACCTGAACTATTAACACATGCTTATCTAACAATATATTTGAAACTACTTCACGCAAAGCATTGCTAAGATATAATAACATAGAGTGTCTTGTACAATATCGAGATTAACACACAACAGTCATATGTCTCTAAACATTTGTAATGTCAAACTCATGCATGCAAATCATATGCAGTAATTTCCAAATTTCGAAGTTCATTTTCGTTGTGATTTCCTTTACTTTTCGTAAAATTATATTATTTAAATATATATATTAAAAGAGCAAATATGAGCGCATATAACTACAAGGAGATTATTAACTTATTGATTTGCGACTTGTATATATTTCACCACCAATTATTACCAAGGCATAAAACAAACTTAATTTTTGCTTTTGGTCATATTTGACAAGATAATAACGATTTAATATACTTCAGTTACGAGCTGTCCAACTATGCGTTCTCCTTTACAACATGATGTATTCTGTAATCTATTATGGAAGTAGAATAGAAATAGCCATATGCGTTTCTTTCTTCCCATATGCATCAACTGTTGCGCTCTGTGCGTAGTATCGTTCGATTAAAAGCTAACAAAGTTATAGATTCACTCCACTGAAAACATTGTTGCAAATATCACACTAGGTCTGAATTTCAATTCGTACTTCATCAAACATTGCACCATAGAATTTTGTATTGCCACACATCACTACTAAATAATGAGCATTTCATTGTCTACAACCCGGCGCACAAAATACAGTGATTCTAATAATCAAACACAATGTACTAATATTGTTCAGCTAAATAAAATATAGAAAATTTATAATAGAAAATTTTATTTAATTAGATATGTACAGCGATTAAACATAAATCGGCTCTATATTAAGAAACGTATTGGATGCATGACGCTAGATTAAAAATGTAACCCATCAATGTTGTCAGGCTTAAATAGGCCACCTCAATAAACAGTAGGAAAGAGTTAATCCATTTAAATAAAACAGCACAAACTAATGGTCTTCATTCATCAACCACAATGGAAAATATACATATAAGCACAATTTTCATTACAGTTCTACAAATTTCTTTCTGTGTACGTTTTACTTATTACGCATTAGCAATAAAGAATGTTAATATTAGCTGTCAGCGAAACGGTGAGTTGCCAGAATCGTTATTGCACCGAGCAATATGCTTAGCGACATTTCGTCTATCTATAAGTTCTGAGTTCAAATTGGCGCCGAGATCTACTTTGCCTTTCATCGTTTCGTGGTCACTGCAATAGGTGATCGATTTATCCAATCCACCTCGTACCGAAGTTTGGAACTAATACTCGATGTGATTTAAATCGCTGACTCATTACTGTTCGAATAACTATCTCTTTTGATGCAATAACATGTTGCCACTTCTTTTTTACACATAAACCTAATAATATTTTTTACACAGAAAATATACTTTACTAGGCGCACATTTTCGACAAGATTTTTAACTCATTTCAACTCAGTGGCAAAATAACCTATTGCATACTCGTGTTTGTTTATGCAGCAGAGCTTCACTTTAACATTCAGAAGAAAAGCAAAAAAGAAAAAAAAAATAGAAATTTCGGCGTAAGATATTTCAAGCTACCAAAAATTATTTTACTGTATAAGCAACGAGTCTTTCAAATCGAGAAAGAATTTATTAACTGTACAAGGTCTATGTGGCCAAGTGCAATTTCTATGTCTTTAATATATATCTTCTGGAGAAGATATAATCTGCTGAATATGTGTAGGTGTTTTCAATGATAGTTTCTAGCAATAATTCGATTACAATTGAATCAACCAGCATGTTTGAGGTTGATCTTGTTCGTAAGAAGCCCGCTTCAATACAAAGGTTTCCGCTTCATATACAAAGAAAAGGCCTAGATATATCAAAACCGTAATGTTCGTTGCTGAACTGCTTTTCATCATTATCAAATAGGGAAGATTTTAGAACATCAACATCGTCATATTACTACAACCACCACCACCACCACCACTACAACAACAAATACTACTACTACTACTACTACTACTACTACTACTACTACTACTACTACTACTACTACCACCACCACCACCATTACTACTACTACTACTACTACTACTACTACTACTACTACTACTACTACTACTACTACTACTACTACTACTGCTACTGTCCTACTGCAATTGTACTTCAATTTCATTGTTTTACGACTTCTAAAAAACTAATATCTTAGACAAAATATTAAATTTCATTGTAAGGTCAGACAAGAGACCAGCTCTGATATTAAATGCTTCATGAACGAATGTTATTAGATTTCAGTATAAATATCTGGCGTGGTGTGGTGCTTGCCTTCACAACAATTTCAGACCACATCCAAGCAATATCATTGTACTTACTGGTAAAATTCACTTATGACATACACAGAAACACTCGGTATCAGTCAAGTTAATGTGCCCGATCTCTATTCGCTCTTATGTTCACTTATGACGAACACAACAGCGAATCGTATATTTGCGTTTGAATTTGCGACTACATATTTAGAACATCTAAGTCATTTTTTTCAATCCCACTGCTCACCATGCATTTGACGATTTGTTAATCAATTGGCAGTTAACAGTACAGATCAAGGAACATATGATTGTCGGTATTGTTAGATAATCGCTATTGTTAGATTCATTTTGGGGTTGCTTCTGGCTGACGTGATACGCCGAAATACAAGCACCAGGAATCTCTGTACTAAACGTATGTACCGGCCATCTCATGTACTAAGGATTTTAGTGATTTATGAACACATATTTGTCGTAAAGGAAAAGCTGTTAGTGATTAGCCTATTCACGGTTGAATCTGGCAGAAAGCATTAAGAATAAATATCTAAATCATTATAACATTTTCACATTTTATCAATAGCAACTTTAGAAATACGGAAGAAGTGCTATTTTAGTATACATTTAATTGTGAGCGTTTTCTTTTGGGACTTTAAATGCATATCTTATTACCATATTCTACCGTGACGCAGAAATCAAATTTAGACAAGAAAACAAATATATCAAAGAATAAACAATAAAAATGTATTTAGTTTCTGCCTATACATCTGTGCATCTAATTTGTACATAAGGGAGAGAGTATTTCAATGTTGATTAAAATCCTATGTTAAAGGAGCAAGGAAGTTTAAAAGAATTGTATGACTGTAATTTCAAATAAATTCATATTTTAGTATACATTTCAGTTAATCAAAATCTTGTATGGCTATAACAATCGCTCAGTTGTTTCAATACAACGGGCATGTTCTTGCCATCATACAAATAATGTGTATAAAGAAACTGAGTCAATGCAACATTCACTGGTCTATTTTCACGGAAATAGAGGCTAAGGAATACTGCTGAATCATTTCATTTCAATATTTGCAGAATTGTATCATGATAAAAACCATAGTAGCTGTTTCACTGCAATTAAGAAACACCAATCATTACATTCAAAACTTGGGTATAACAATTACAGGCTGCGCCTTGATAACAGCTAAGACATCATTGCTATCACCCACGAAGTGATTCATTGTGACTGACTTAGGATGCTGTCTCATTAAAAAAAAAAAACAGTGCTATTTCATTTCAGATTTATAACATTCAGTTTTATATATTTCAGATTTATAACTTAATACTTTATCATAAGTCTAAAAAATTATAAAATAAACCTTGCAATTCTATCATGATTTATATATATTTAATTCAAATTTTAACTGCTTAAACATTATTATATTCATTTTATTCGTTTCTGTTTTATGAGGTTTTCTTTTACGCTTCGCTTTCTGTTAAAAACTATATTGAAGACACATCGGGCAACTTTATATTATATTAAAAGGATA
>NC_068983.1:77593827-77594518 GCF_001194135.2 Octopus bimaculoides
TATATACTGACAGAGAGAGAGTGAGAGAGAAAGGTTTATATATATATATATAAAAAATCAAAAAATAAGCAACACGGATTTCAAAGGTGATTGCAGTACGCACGTTTCATGCTACTCCAATGTATTTAAGTAATGCGAGCATTACATTAAATGCAATATGAAGAGCAATCTTCAGCTGCACTAAAATGCAGAAAATTACAGTAGAATAGACATATTGTAAATGTGGCAACATTTCAAATCCAAGTGGGAGAGAGAATACATAAAAATCCAAGGGGGAGGAAGAATACATAAATCCATCTTGACATAGCCGAGTCTATCAGGCTAGTAATTGATTCTAGACAAAAAGTTCTAACTGTCTCAGATGTTATTGTTTCTTATCTAGGGGTGATAGCATAAGGGACAATTACTTCTAAAGAAAGGGAAGGTGTAAGCAGTATGCAGGGACAAGGCTATAAAATGTATTAGAATATAAAGGTTTCGCTGGTCAGAGTAGTATCAGGTCATTTTACTACTATCAAAATGTTGAGGAATTAAAACCCTAGGTATATGGGTCAAATAGGTTTTTTTTCTTTTAGTCTAAATAGAGTAACAGTATAGTGGTACAGATAACAATAATATTTTAACCAATATTTTCACAATAAGAGGTATGTTAATAAAATAAATAAAATGAGATGTAATTATTTTCTACAAA
>NC_068983.1:77598625-77599567 GCF_001194135.2 Octopus bimaculoides
CGGTCATACAAACTACTGATTGATATATATATATATATATATATATATATACATACACACATGCATGTATAACTTGAACCAATAGAAGATGAAGCAGTAGTAGTAGTAGTAGTAGTAGTAGTAGTAGTAGTAGTAGTAGTAGTAGTAGTAGTAGTAAGAGTAAGAATAGGGGAAGGAGGGGGAGGATTTTTTAGTACAACAATAATGGCACCAGCTTCATTCATGAGCAACGATAAGCTTCTCCACAATTATCAGTGCCGTTCTGCTCATGAAGAACAGTAAAATCAACTTTATCTTCATCAGCCAATGACAAAAGCATCTGGATCCACACGAGACACAAATATAATTGAAAACCCAATGGAAATTCAATGATCAATTACCTTGATTAGCTAGCATTAATCTTGAATGTCTATAATTTATTACCACCAATCACGAGATGTTGATTAATAGCGGCTCTGAGAAGAATCAAACCTAAACACCAAATATCATCTCAAACAAAGAGGATACGATTAAAGCTATATATTGTGTGGCAAAGGACTTAATTAAATATATCTTTACGAGAGCAGTTCACTTCATCTATTCCTACGCATGCATGTAGTATGTATGTTGGTGTGTATGTGTAAACCTTATTAAACGGAGATATATGAACCACTAGAAATGCATACGCATGTTCGAACTGATTTATGTAAATTTACAAACCCTATGTACACACAATTGTATGCATAGCTTCCTACCTATCTACACTCCAGCTGTGTATATGTGTATATTACACATTCTTTATTTTCTATCCTTGTTTCTTTCTGTGTTCCATTCTGCGGAAGAGCGTAGGCTCGAAACGTTAAAGACTTTTTCACTTCCCGTGTGTTAAACTAATACATATGTTTGTTGTCTACACCACCTGTCTTCGTCTTTTGTTTTTTTTTGTAAATTCTCCCTATATAT
>NC_068983.1:77600042-77600921 GCF_001194135.2 Octopus bimaculoides
GTGTGTGTGTGTGTGCATATATAAAAAAAACGTTAAACACAATGAGAAACGAAAACACAGAAACGAAAACATAGGAAAGGAACTTTTTTCGAACAAGGAAAAAACAGAGAAACGAGACATGCAACGTAAAGAATACTCCCCTTCATCAGTTTTCCCTGTTTCATCTACTCCGCGTTTTGAAGGTAAGGACAATACGCGACTTCGTTGAAACAGTCCTTCTGGCAAAGCAAATGAAATAAATTCGGGGATTTTTTTGCGGAGGAAGACAGTGGTAACAAGAACAGGACAGTGAGAACAAGACAGTAAAAACAAACGGTGAGGGCTGTTTTAAGCCAGACGATAGAAAAATTATTATGAACGCTAGGAGGACGAGATGTGAGTGGAGACAGGTAAAAGAACGTCTTGTCTTTAGGAAAGAAATGGACAGAAAAATAGAGTGTCAAGGAGGATCAGTGAGAGAGAGAGAGAGAACGGTGAAGGGGAGAAAAGAAAAATAGGGAAAGGGTTGGAGAGAAAAATTACATTGCAAAATATAAACCCTTTTTGCATATTTCCACCATAAATGACACTACAGGAAGGGCTTTCCAATAATACCCACGTAAATATTATAAACGATATATTCAGAGCAGTCACTACCCATGAATTTATTCAGAACAATCCCATTCATTCCTGCTATAATCACAACAGGTCACTTTTAGGTCACTTGACAGCATACTACTGTCATACCACTCCCGACTTTTCTTTCTTTCTCTTCTTTTCCTACTCCCTATTCTTCTTCTTCTTCTTCTTCTTCTTCTTCTTCTTCTTCTTCTTCTTCTCCTCCTCCTCCTCCTCCTCCTCATTGTTGTTGTTGTTGTTGTTGTTCTTGTTCTTGTTCTT
>NC_068983.1:77602278-77603562 GCF_001194135.2 Octopus bimaculoides
ATATATATATATATATATATATGTATGTATGTATGTATGTATGTATGTATGTATATGTATATATTTACATACAGGAGACCAAAAGTACGCCGCTATATGTATATAAAAAAAAAACACGGAACAAGAACGTAACAGGTTACAATAAAACATTCGGACAGTTAAACGATATAAAAAAGGACAGGAAAAAACAAGGACTGGTCATTCGGAGCTTTCAATCGTCAGTCGAGTACCAGATTATTTTTGTAGTTTCGGCCGGTTACTCTCGAGACTGCTATAATCTGACCAGCCCCAAGAAATCTAAGCTAACATCACAAGTTTCTTTGAGAGAAAGCAAGGACTAAAAAACGGAGAAATGGTACACAATTACAAATACAAACAACACGACATTAACAACATGTGTCTTTTGACCGAGGACGATTTAAATTAAGCTGGCGTGTGTGGAAGCGAAGCCTTAAGGTTACATATGTTTCATAACTAGCGGTACATTGGTAAGTTATTCAAATGAACAGTAGATTGTAAGCTAAACTTCAGGCATTTGTTCGAATCCCTAACGAATCTATATCGGATCTCCTAACGACAATGTAAGCTTCATAAAATCAAGGTACTCTTGTCCTGGAGATAGGCTTGCGGTCTACACCTCGTTTGGATATTTTACTACATCCGAGGTACCGCTAACTATGAAACGTATGTAACCTGGATTTTATCTACTCTGTCCTCTAAATTTTGATTGTTTATTTGTATATACAACAATACCTGTTGCTAACGGTGATCTATAAAATTAACTTTTTTCAGCTTTTTTCGATACGGGAAACATTTACAACCATTTGCGCCAATAGTGCTACTATTGTTCCCTGAAGTCTGTTTTGTATATCTTCTACAGATTGCTTGAAGCAAGCTTACGAACTTCCTACACCTTAATCCTTCGATATTTATACATTTATACATACACATATTTATACATACACACGCTAATACACGACTTATAATCCCCAATCCTGTTTATACAACGATTGTGGCATAACTAGCCGGTATACAGCACTTACTCAGTATTACCTGTATCGTTGGGTTTGGTTAAATCCAATACCCTCCTTAACCTTATATATATATATATACGCATATATATATACATATATGTGTAACAGTACATATATACGTGTATATATATATATATATATATATATATATATATATGTACCAAGTTATGTATCTATATGTACATGTGGATGAACGTATATACATACATGTACATATATATGCATATACTCATATATTGTTTGTATCATG
>NC_068983.1:77604568-77608106 GCF_001194135.2 Octopus bimaculoides
TGTGTGTGTGTGTGTGTGTGTGTGTGTGTGTGTGTGTGTGTGTGTGTGTTACTATATTGAAATAGACATACTAATATATGAGATAATTGTGCTTGTTTGAAGAACGCGGTATGCCATTTGAACCACATGGATCTCGTAGTTTAGTTCCGTACATTACTTGGTTACCTTTTGCTTTTCAGATGACGCTCCCAAAATGTTAGTCTTCTGTATTATAACATAGTGAACTGTGACAAGCTTAACATTTTCTAGTGCTTATGATTATTTTCTAATATACACTTTCATATTTACCATATTAACTAACTAACTCCCTAATACCCAAGGAGCACCTCTACATTAAAAACAATAGTTCTGCATGTTATATTTAATGTTGCCATAGTATATTCTGGAAATACAAAGGAAGTATTCACAGAACAATTTGAATTCCAGCCCCATAATTTCCCATTTACATCTAAATTATACACGGTGAAAATAAGCATATTATGTACAATGTCTAGAGGGCAAAGATGGAAGCAGATTGTTATATTTTCAGAATTACAGAATTCTGGATATATTTTAGCTGCAGATGCAGAAGATTTTTCAGCACCTTTAAATGTAGAGTTTTGAGTATATCGAATGCTTAACAATTTGCGATGGGCAATTACAAACTTCTCTTACCGAAGAAAATATATTTAAATTCGTTTTACTCTGCCAATAATAGAGATGTAAATGACCAGTTTTGTAGCGAATATGTCGAATGAGATAGTGCTTATTCGGATATCATCGGAGACTGTATGGGCCTGCAATCAATTTGATTTGGTGTTTCTTTGGATGTATACCATTCAAATTACCCATTTTATTTCTTTGTTGCATGATACGGTGAAATAATTTATCTGAAATCAATATGTATACAGTTCTTCAATTGATTAATTCTTTCATATCAAGTTGACTGGTTTGACCGATATTATTTTTCTCATCATTAAGTATCGTTATTTTGTCTGAATGTTTGTTAGATATTTCGAACAATATTGAATTTAAATTATGCAAACCGTTTTTCATTTTAAATTTTGAATATTTGCTATACAAAACATGAAAACGCCGATAAACCTGCCACGTTTTAAAGATGCTCTAGAGAAAGTAAAATACTAAAGTATGAAGAATATAATGTAATTATTACTATAAAATTTGTTTTGAAATCAGCTTTACATGTAATAAATGAAAACTTAATGCACGTAAAAGGTGTCCTTTGAATGCTCAAGTCCAAGAAAGATAAATATATATTCACGTTCTGTGCCTCAAAAAAGTGAATATTCTTGGAAATGCCCTCTATTCACATTAGTAAAAGCATTCCAACCGATGTATTAGCGGCGAAACACGACGGGTGAGCTTTCAGAGCTAAGGCCTGTGAGCTAAAACTCGAAGGAACTAAAGCCGTCCCATGGATCCGACGCGACGTGGAAACAAAACCACGATCAAGTCTTTGATAGATCAGGACGAGGGCGTTTTACTCGGTTCTGAGCAGATGTGTGCGGCTTTCCAGCAGCACGTTGCTCGGCTGTTGGTGGTGGTGGTGGGTGGTGGCCTACAACTGCTTTCGGTAATAGACGCAAGATTCTGTGAAAAGCCAATTACAACCACTGGAATACGAGAGGCGATGAACAAATCCCCCGGATTGAAAGGTGTACCTTACCAATTCTATGTACGCATGCCAGATTTGTTTGGCAACCTCTTGGTAGACGTCTACACTATCTGGCAGCAGAACGGGAGAATTAGTAGTGCTGCTAGCCGGGATGTAGTAACAATACTGAGAAAGGACACCGACAATTTGGACGTGCTAGGGAATATTCGGGCCATAACTCTGCTATACACGCTGTTTAACATTTTGGTACATGTGTTAGCGAAACGGTTGTATGTGTTGGTTCTCACGCTACTTCTGAGGATGTTGGGAAAATTAAGAGGCTTCCCTTTCGAAATTGGACTCGGGAGGGTAGTGTCGACGTACGCGGACGACGTCACCATCATGGTGTCGGACGCTTCCAAAGTGGAGGCGATCGGCTCCATTGTAAAGGAATATGAGTTGGTTGCAGAGGCCAAAACCAATGCCGACAAGTCGGTGGAATTGCGGCTCGGCACCTAGAGAGGCAGATCGGTGCCGTCGGATGCTGGACTGAGGACCAGTTAAACTGCTCGGGGTCTGGTTTGGTTCCGACCTCCAGGTGGATAAGAATTGGGAAGAGATGACGAATAGGGTGTCCCGACCTACCTAGAAATAGGTTGAGAGGAAGTTGTCCCTGAAATGTCGGGCAGAGGTGGCGAATGCCTACATCACCTCTGTCATTATTTATCATGTTTGATTAGATCGGAACGTATCCTGTTTGTTTTTATGTGGCGGCATGCCATGGCATGCCATGGCTTTTAACGCGCAGACACACACTCAGGTTGCGCCATCAGCAACTATTTCAAGAAAGTGAACGTATGTGGGCTCTGGTTGTCAGACACGCCTTTTCGCAGCTCGTCTCCTTGGCGGAGCTGCAGTCCTGGGTAAAGGATAAGTCGAGACTGGGTGATTAGCACTTTGAATGTGATCAGGCGCTCACTGTTCTCTACAAGGCAGACAATAGGAACGGTGAATGTTCCACTTTAATTAAATACAGAGGATTAGAAGCGGGGAAGTGCGACGACATCCTCGAGGAGACACTAGGTGTCTACGAAGACGAACTGGCAAGTCTATTCCGGAGAACTTTCCTGCTGGGGACTATCATGGATAATTTTCAGATGTCTTTGGCCTGGCAATGTTAGCTGCGGGCGCTACCGGTTCAAGATTAACTCTAAATGCACGGACGTACTGCCATACGGGCTTGTCCGATGTGCTCGCAGAGCGGCGAAAACCGTCCTGCATGCATTCATTCAGTGTCCAGGCATTGTTGACGTGTGGAAATATGTCGAACATCTGCTGTTACGCGTGGGACTGATCCGCTTGTCAGTCGAGTCTATAATTGTAATTGCTCCGCCGACCTCCTCTAACCGTGCAGGTCAGGCAGTTTTACTTTGTCTGGTGGCTATGGCGAAAGAGGGTGTCTGGTGAATGAGGCTGAAAGGAATGAGGACAGAAACATTTCTCTTTGGTAAAGCCAGTATCGTCTTTTTGAAGTTTCACTTGAAAAGATAGCTTAAGGTGGAGAGGGAAGTGCTGCCTTCGAGTGAATTTATCAAAAGTAAGAAGGTCAGGCTTGTGTAGGATGGAAGATTGCACTGTACAAGCACTTGAGAATGAATGAAACCGAAAATGGGTAGATAAAGAAAAGAAAGCCTGGACCATTTCATAGGGTTGTTAAGGATAAGAGAGACAGAAAAATATGGCTATGAATGACTAAAAGTGATTTAAAAACGGAAATGGAGGCTCTAATCTGTGCTGCCCAAGATTAAGCATTAAGAACCAATTCAGTGCAGAATTTGTGCAGAAAATGGTGATACCGTATGGCATGTTACTAGTTAATGTACGCCACTACAAAGTATGCGATTAGGAAGAAAGAAAAGTCGGTATATATATATATATATATAT
>NC_068983.1:77608405-77613610 GCF_001194135.2 Octopus bimaculoides
GAAAACAGTACTGCTTGGAACCGCTGCATTGCACTGGATAGTGCTCGAAAAATAACGGGTGTTACCTTAGTTCACTGGTAGTAAACACTTCGCACCGTAGGACATCTCCAGCGTTAGAAGCTATGCAAAGATAATAAAAGAAAAAGAAAATAATAATAATAATAATAATAATAATAATAATAATAATAATAATAATAATAATAATAATAATAATAATAATAATAATAAGACCCATATACACTGGAAGTGATGCTTATGTCAACACTATGGAATGACAATAGGAAAAAAGATGGTATACGCATATACTAGAAAGGGTCTCAGAAAATTTCAAAGCAAACATACTCTGGGATATGCTAACACACAAATAGAGAGATTGAGGCTAATAGAACAGATATAGAGTCGAAGATCATCACGAAAAATAGCTTTCTAATCGACGTATCGATCCCAACAGAAGACAACGTATCTCTAAGATAAACGGAGAAAATCTCGAAATACAAACATCTGGAAATAGAGATAACCTGAACATGGAGTCTAGAAACCGAAGAATTACTTATAAAAATAGGTGCGTTAAGACTGGTTAAAAAATATGCAAATACGTAAGCAAAATACCAGGACTAACGAATATATATAGCATACACAAAATAGCACTGATAGACACCGCACATATCTTACGTAAGGCACTCTCAATATAGTCAAATTAAAAGCACCACAACCAACCAAAGCATATACCCAAGGCACACAGAACTATTCTCGTCATTACAGTCAAAGCACGTATGAAAAACAATACCAATGAATTACATATATACATATATATATATAAACAAACATATATAAAGACAGAAAGATGGAGGGAGAGAGAGATGGGAGAGAGAGAGAGAGAGAGAGAGAGAGAGAGAGAGAGAGAGAGCGAATGAGAGAGAGAGAAACGTATAGATGGATAAAATATTCGACGGTTAGATACTCTTATGCTACTGTATTGAGTGAGCTCTGAAATTATTACATACCTGCAAGTTTTTTTGCTCCTAGTTAAATTTCACTGATGTAGTTGTGGGAAAGTATATAAAAGTACAATGATCGTTTCCATCGTTACATAATGCAGCAGAAAATTAAATAGTTCACAAAATGATGACTTTTGTATTTAAATAAATTTGCTAAGAAAGTCATTAATGAACACAAGTAATTCACATAAAGTCTGAAGAAGGAAGACAATTGTTCTTCCAACAATTTTAAAGATTTTTTTATTTTATTTTATCGTGTTTAGTGTGTCTGTCAATAGAAACCGATTTCGGTTTTTACTTTTTTAGTATTGTGTTTGCTTTCATTCTATTCAAATTTTTATCTGTATACAAGTATAATAAAAGACGGCGTTGTTCTTAAAATATTTGGCTATTTCAGTTTCCTTTTTACTTGATCAATAAAAGTTTTTTTTCATGATTTAGGTTCAGAAAACTTGTCTGCCTGAAACATTGCCAAGCACTAACAATATATGTTACAAATGTAGCTGAAACGAGTAGTAGGAGATCTTTGGATGCTGTGCCTCTAGAATAGGTGCTTCTAGAATAAGTGCTCCAATTTGTTAAACATTCACCGGCAATGCTGAAGCCTAATATAATCGCCTATAACGTTCCAACAAACTATGTGGAGCTCGTAAGAGACAATTGATGTATAGGTATCACAATACCTATCAAAAATACGTAATGCCCATTGAAGAGAAATACAGTCCATAAACAAGACGAAGAACAGAAAGACCAATTCAAAATAGACAATATTTTCTTGGAGGTGCACATAAAAAAAAATGGAAGTTTATGCATTGCGAGTGTGAACTTCAGAACCCGTTAATTAGGCGATAAACAACACCCTTCAACATCACGAAAAGATATTAGGTCCATGTCAGAAAACGAAATGCAGCATTGAAGCGTAGAGGTATCAGAAGGAGAAGGATAACTGGATAAACAGATGAGAAAACGAATGTTTAATGGGGACAGCTTGCACTTCTTTATAATGTCCAATTCATCAACCATAATGAAAAAAAGTAAGGAAGGATACTCATGAGGAAATAATAGGAAAAAGTGAGCAATCTCCTATTTATTAATGATTTAAAACTTTACAGCAAATACAAGAAACAACCGAAATCCTTTTGTGCAAAATTTACGAATATTTCGTAACGATATTTTGATGACATCTGGAATTAAATAAGAAATAATAAAGCCACTATCTTCTTGCTGTCGGCTGTCGGAATTGCAAGCAATGTTTATCCGTTTAGTTGTCACGGCGAAAGAATTTGTATGGAGGACGTAACTGTAAATGATGTACACAGAGTATTTCCTCTTTTACCAAGGCTTCATCAAATTCAGGTTTCACTTGAAAAGAAAACTGAAAATAGAGAGAAAAGTGTTGCATTCTAGTGAACACGTTGGCAGGAGGATGGGGGTCGGAAACACCTTTTGAATGAAAGAAACTGCTCTGAATATGCACTTTAGATGGAGTAGTACTGAATGGAATGGCTCTTGCGTAAGTGGTCAGGGTGAAAATGAATTTTGGGGTATCCCAACGGTTATTCTTAAATGGTTTCCCTCTACTTGGACTCCTTCAATGTTATTTTGTTATCTCATTGATTTTATTATAAAACTGTGCAAATTCACAAACTTCTGGATTTTTGTTTAGTAGAAATGACATTTGTACCTCTTATGCTGGCCCGTGTGGTGAGTAAAGAAAGTAGTAGTAGCAGTAGTAGTAGTAGTAGTAGTAGTAGTAGTAGTAGTAGTAGTAGTAGTAGTAGTAGTAGTAGTGGTGATGGTGGTGTTCTTGTTGTCAAAGGTAGCAAGCTGGCAGAATCGCTAGTGCGCCGGACATTTCGTCTGTCCTCACGTTCTGAGTTCAATTTCTAATTATTATTTTATGAACGAATAAGTAATATTTTGTTGCACTATTTTGTTTACTGCATATTTTCTGCTCTTCTGAAAGTTGATTGTTACTTTCCAGATGATTGAATAATTCTTCCGTCAAGACACTGATCATAAGTTGTTACATGATTAGTAACCAGGTTACAGGTTAAAAATTTGATGCCGAGTTCCCTTTAGGGGATCCTTGAGGCAGTGCAGCGTTCATCCACTTGTCATCCAAGCAGAGACGTGACATTGGTGCAGGCAGTCATTCAGTTGTGCAGCGATCCTTTCATGCAGCTGTGTAAAGTTCTTCAGCCAATAGCCTTGTACTCTATCCGGGCCTAATCCTTTCCAATTTGCTACTTGAAAAAAATCTGTCTTACTGGATATAGAATAATTCTGAGGTTCTGTTGTCTTGGTATCTTTGGAAGTTGCCTTTTCAACTTAGTTAACCACTCTGCGCTTTCTTTATGTCTCACGGGCTTGTTCCACAGCGCTCCCCGAAATCCTCAAGTTTCTTCCGCATCTGGAATGAGTTCTTATTTACGGTTATTGTTATAATGATACTTATCATTGATTGAGAAAACAGTGCATGCCATCATGACTACCCGGCTAAGGGTACACCCATCTAAGTGTATACCCATCATGACTACCAGTCTAAAGCTACACCAAGCACATGCAGCACAAACTTATGTGCTCAACATGGTGATCTCATTTCATGATAAACAGTGCATGAACTTTCAGGTGAGGCCCAGTTAGAATTTTCTTCAGGTTGAGTAGCCCATCCCGCTCAAAAGGTCTCTGAATAAGGTTTGTTTAAAGATGTTGAACGAAGCACCCATGTTTCCAAAGGAGAATTATTCAAACTACAAAGAAATCCTCTCAACACATGGCTATGATGCTCCCCAACTACTTCTGCTCGTGATCAGTGATGTACATATCGTCAGCTGCTTAGGGATATGCACAACAATGTAAGGTCAAACAACTGACAGGCAAATCTGTCGTATTGAGCAGAATGTTTACTGTAGCGCATCTTTTTATACCGAGATAAAACATGTACATGATAACACTTTATGATTATTATTAAGTTATTTAGTGGACAACGTTGAAAAGCATGAAGACAAATACAACATTCCTGTTAGGTAGAGATGTCATTGATTTCTGCAAGTTCCGCTTGAAAAGGAAACTGAGAGTGGTGAGGGAAGTGATGGCCCCGAATGAGTTTATTTAAAAGCGGGTGAAAGTTGCGAGTATGGCAAGTGTGGATCTGTTAGTCGGAGACAAAGAATTGCAGAGGGCACTTGCTCCTGGGGTTTCAGGGATATCTCGGACAGTAGGGTTCCTCGATCATACATAAAGGGCTTTCTCCTTGCAAAATTAAAAAAAAGATACTCTGTATGCTATGCATATGTCCCTTCCTTTTCGGTGTATACTATGTATACTTTCTTCCTTCCTTCCATTTATTTTTTTAACATTTCATTATATGTAAACCCTCACACTTTATGTGTCCCTTTGTATCGTCCCCTGATCCTCGCCCTACTGGCAAATGAATAAAATCATCATTATTATTATTATTTTATGTTTGACTTTTGCTTTGCATTTGTACAAGTTGGATCCAAGTCTCACCCAGAGACCTCAAGAGACAACAAGTTAGAAGTTCATGTAGGTGTTATGCCTAGGGTACCATATATTTGGATTTGTACGTAGTGTTGTTCTAGAGAATGTTTAAGAAACCATAAGAAAATAATGTGTTTGTTTTAAAATTTGAAATCACATAGACAGTATTTTACGTAGGATATGGGCAGTTCGCATGAACACTATCTTTTGAACTTCAGCCAGTTTCGGGTTTCCTGGTATCTAAGCTAGGCAGTAATTAGCCCGTTTCGCTGTCATTCCCAGGGCACCTATGACAATAGGTATTGTTTTAGTCTTCAGGTTCCACATTTTGCTAATTTCTATTTAAAGGTCTTTATATTTGCTCAGTTTTTGGTAGGTCTTGACAGATACGTTCATATCGATTGGGACAGTCATATCAATGAGAAAGCATGATGTTTGTCTGAAGTCTTTCAGTATGATGTCTGGCCTATTTGCATCTTATTATTATTATTATTATTATTATTATTATTATTATTATTATTATTATTATTATTATTATTATTGTTCAGTAGTTTTATTTTTATAACGTGCTTTCACTTCATTACCGAGCGCAGCTCTGTGCGCCTTGGGTATGTGCTGTGGTTTGCTGTGGTGCTCTTATGTTTACTGTATTGAAAGTGTTTTGCGTAGAATGTGTGCAGTACCCAGTAGTGCAATTTTCTGT
>NC_068983.1:77617226-77623205 GCF_001194135.2 Octopus bimaculoides
ATTATTATTATTATTATTATTATTATTATTATTATTATTATTATTATTATTATTATTATTGTTCAGTAGTTTTATTTTTATAACGTGCTTTCACTTCATTACCGAGCGCAGCTCTGTGCGCCTTGGGTATGTGCTGTGGTTTGCTGCGATGCTCTTATGGTTATTGTATCGAAAGTGTTTTGCGTAGGATATGTGCAGTGCCCAGTAATGCAATTTTCTGTATGTTATATATATTTGTAAGTCCTGGAGTTTTTATGTATTTGTCTATCATTGTTATTATTATTATTATTATTATTATTATTATTATTATTATTATTATTATTATTATTATTATTATTATTATTAGTAGTAGTAGTAGTAGTAGTAGTAGTAGTAGTAGTAGTAGTAGTAGTAGTAGTAGAAGTAGTAGTAGCATTTTGCTGAATCATGGGTTCGACTGACTGACTGACTCTGCAGCGTGGTGTGGTTTTGGACAAAGCATATTTCACGATGCTCTGCGATCATATGGGCATCATTCGTGTGGCACACTTATACAGCTATACAAGTGATGGCGATTTGATAGAGGGAGTGAGCTAATGTACGGCAAGCGCATTTGATACTAATAACAGGTCGTTCAACAAAATCTGAACACAAATACGTGACAAGGCAGTCTAGAATCATCATGATCACGATCATCATTAATATTATTATTATTGATGTTGTTGTTGTTGTTGTTGTTGTTATAGTAACAATAATAATAATAATAATAATAATAATAATAATAATAATAGTTATTATCATTATTATTATTATTATTACTATTATTATTATTATTATTATTATTATTATTATTATAATTATTACAATTCTTCTTCTTCTTCTTCTTCTTCTTCTTCTTCTTCTTCTTCTTCTTCTTCTTCTTCTTCTTATTATTATTATTATTATTATTGCTTTTATTATTATTATTATTATTATTATTATTATTATTATTATTATTATTATTATTATTATTCTCCATCCTTGTCATTATTATCGACTTGGTTCCCTTCTAAATTATTCATGAATCCATTTGTTTGATCCTTAGCAAAAAACAAAAAAAAAACGTTATGATTCTGAGCCCATTAGCATATTTTATTAATCAAAATTGCTGTTAAGTTACTAGGCGGACAGTTGAAGTCTGTTAATCCATTTACATATTTGATTAATTAATACTGTTGTTTTCAGAACTAGACTAATAGTTAACAGTTTGTTATCACATCACTGGTACATCAGACAGTGCCTGAGATTTGCAATTAACTGACAATAGACCTGTCTGACAGTTTGTATATTAATATTATGCGAGTGATAAAGCGTATTCCTCTAATTATTATTGGAAACAGACATGGAATGTTTCTTAAAATACGAAAAATACATATCTATGTTCATATAACGAATCATCCATTATTGGCCAACATTCATCAAAGCCAAATAATTAAATACATTATCCATATTTTTTGTATTATCTCCACTAATATACTCTAGATACAAGAAGAAAATATTTCATCAATGAGGGCGCTTGCACTAAAGCAGCAACAATTTCATGCTACAAACAAAATAAAAATACATTTGTTATTTACATTATACTTCATTCTTTAAATTGAAGTAAATCCTTATTTGCTTACTGGTATCTTCTAGTATAAATACACTCAGGCAATCTATATAATTTGTATAGGTTTTTTAAAGAAATACTGAATATACCTGCTACGTAGTAATATTTTCTTAATATTGTCTCTAAAAACATTGCAGCGGACTGGCAGAATCGTTAGCATGCCGGTCGAAATGCTTATCGGTATTTCATCTGCCCTTACGTTCTGAGTTCAAATTCTACCGAGGTCGACTTCGCCTTTCATCCCTACAGGTCGATTACATAAGTACCAGTTACACATTGCGGTTGATGTAATCAACTAAATCCACCTGTTTGTCCTTTCTTTGTTTATCCCCCTGTGGAGAATAAAGAAGTAAATATCTTATCTGATATTATTGCACTTTGTTTCCGTAAGGAAAAGAGACAACATTCCGATTGGTTTTTCTTCGTCTTCTGTATCATTATTATTATTACTATTATTCTCCTCCTCGACTTCTTCTTCTAACTACTACTACTACTGTTGTTGTTGTTGTTGTTGTTGTTGCACTATCCGATACAAATCTACCCACGAAAACTTCCACCTCACGAGCTACATCATACAGCGGGGACCTCATCAACTTAGATCAATCAAAATCTTTTGAAAGAGTTGACTACCAACATTTGGAGGCTGTCCTTGCGGGGGTCGGTTTCGGTCCCGTTTTCAGAGGCTGGATGGCTGCAATGTACAGCGTAATCTGTTCGGGTGCCAAAGTAAATAGCCAGTTATGGGATTCGTTTAGTATTGCGCTGACTAATTTAGCGTCGCTCTGATCAGTGCGGTGAGGTTGGACTTATTATGGATATGGTAAATGTACTGTAAGTTGTTAGACTGGAGGATACGAACTATGTAATTTTTACCCTCAAAATGCGTCTGATGTTAATACATATTCGCCACTAATGTAACTTTCAATTTCATCTTCGTTTGTATGTTTTTCCTGTGTATTAGTTTGTCCACTAATATTGACTGTCACCCGATCATGACATTTATGAATGTACTAACTGATATTTTTAACAGATTACACACGTCCATATATCTCTAATTGTAGTGACCTTATTTTACTACGAAGGAGGGAAGTATGGTTCTAATGAAGGATTATCTAAATCAGCAATTAATTTTATAACTGTAGAGCTACTATTTCCATACTGATAAAATGGATAGTGATATGATGGAGTTCATACACTTTCTTGTAAGTTTCTTACGAAAGTTTTCACATTTTCTCTCAACAAAGCATGGGGTAATAGGCTTGCCTTTCCCACACGACCATGTAACATACTTTTGGAAACTTGTTGGAATAGAATTGACTGTGTTTGTGGATTTAGAAGCTCTACGTAAACGAACTTATAATATTCCTAATCTAAATTAATACATTTTAGATATCAATAACATATCTATAAACATATGTATTCTGCGCTCATGAGACAATATAGTCCACATGTAGCCTGCAATCCTGAACTTTCTTCGTCAAATGTTCATGAAACAGATATTTAGGTTTCATTATAAAAATTATCATTAAGTCTAGACTATTCACCTGAGTCTGTCCTGGATAAAATTCATCTAAAATTGCTTTCCATTGTGGACTGTGGGTGATAATATTGCAGAAATCTGTTTCTTCTATCTCTCGCACAATTGCCATCGTAGAACTCCTACAAATATTGCAATATTATTAACCTGTGGCCACTATTCGTTGTATGGAAGTACGTACATGTAAGCCTTAGAAATTTTGATACTTATCTGCTCTAAATCTTTTATTATGTCGGACCGCATTACTTTACATCTTCAATCTTGGAATATGTATCATAACAATATTTCTGAGCTAAACTAACCGAGTAATGAGAAAATAGAACTATGATTCTGTATTTGTAAAATTATGTGTTATGTATTTAAAGTTCTTCAACCAAGATCAAAGGTGATGTTGACTGTCCATTTGTAACCAAATGGATACAGCAAATTAAACTGTAGTGAATCGTAATTTGGATGCATCGAATCTATTATCTGAAGGAAAGATTCACCTGGAGCACGACTTTTATATAGTGTAAGACTTCTTTGTGTTTGTGCCGTTTCTAAATTCGTATCTGGCATAATTACTACAACTTCTTTTGCAACTGGATCTTTGTATGTTCGGCTACCAATTTCAGGAATGTACTTCTCTTCAGGAATAACTATTCTGTATTAACAGTGTCAAAATATTCTATACTGGTATTGTGAAAGAGTGTGGCGAATTCCTTGTGTCTTAACATCATAGCTTGTAATGATGCCTTCACGTCTCTGTCTATATTATATACACGAAATATGACGACAAAAACGTGAAAAAAATGTAAAACGGAAGTGAATAGAAGATGGAAAATATACAAAGGAAAATTGTACGTAACGATGTAATGCAATGTGAAATACTTGAATACCAGCATGAGATAGCGTCTGCACATAAATTTTTCTCTGAGGTTGGGCCCAGTTTCAGATAATTTCGAACATCAATACATATTACATATGCGCTAGACAAAATCGTGACAAACATATAGTGTATAGCTCAATATATACAAACATATATACATACACATATATAGGAGGTTCGGCTGGAAAGTTCATAAGTTGACAAAAATACTCTCATGGTATGTGACCAAATGAGATTTATTTTTCAACGTAGTCCCCTTGCGATCTACAAACTTCCATCTTTATTGCAGTGCTTGGAGCCCATTGGTGAAGAAGCTATCATCCTATTGGTCCAAAAATTCTTCAACTACGATATTGGTTCCCAGTCAAGTGTTTTTCATGTTATGGAACACATGATAGTCAAATGGGATCAAACCATGAGAATTGTCAGGGTGATCAACCAGTTCAGTCACTCACAGCAGCCATTAAAATCAAAAGCTTAGGTACTAGAACCTCCGCTTGATGAAAAAAAGAATCCATTCCTTAGTTTCCTTTCGCAACTGACTTTCATAGACTTTTGTAACTAACTCAGCAAGTTGACATAGTACTCTCTATTCATGGCGGGTTTTTTTTCAAAATAGACAACAAACACAATGTCATTTGCATCCCCAAAACTGAAGCCATCACCCTCCTCGCAGATGAAACGTCTTTGACTTTCTTTAGAGCAGGTGAGGAGGAGCGTTTCCACTGAATGTATTGTCTCCTTGTTTCTGGTTCATGCTGGATTTTAAAAAAGTCGAAAGAAGCACACTTGATCTGCCTCTAACATTGAGAGATCTTGCTGAGATGTAATCAGCCTGGTGCACTTTTGATCAGGTGTCACAAAATGTGGCACTCACTGAACAGAAGTCTTCGTCATTCAAAGTTCATTGTGCAGAATATTCTTCTACCCTGTCATGGGATATGCTAATCGCATTGGCTATTTGAATTATCGCGAATCTTTTGTCATCCATCACCATATAGTGAACACGATCGATGTTTTCCTCGGTGGTGACAGTTGCAAGACGTCCAGATTTTGCATTTGCTTCAAGACTATCTTCTCCCACTGAATTCAGCAGCTCTCTTTGCAATTTCAATAAAACTGGAGTCATCTCCTAATGTATCAACCATATCAACATGAAATGTCATTGGGTGCTGCCAAATTTTGTCCATTTTCATAAGTTGATACTAGTTACGTTTGAAGTCTTCTCTGAATAGTTAGCTCTCAGTTTACCTGGGCAGGAATAATACAGTTATTAATATAAAAATGGGTTTTAAATAAGTGCATGGAAGATTTCACAATTCTTGCATCACTCCTACATAGTCAGTCTATGAACTTTTCAGCCCACCTTCATATTAACGTATGGGGTGAAGTGTGTACACACAGAAGAAGACAAAGATAAATTCATTAATTAGATTTCGAAATGTCTGAGACATGTTTTATCTACACTTCGATCTCTGATTTTCAACTGTCATTGATTCCTCACTTCTGAAGTTATTCGGCTCAAACATCTTTCGAAATAAAGGGTGTTATCAGCGCCTTCACTAAATCATAAGATCATGCAGTGATTTACCAGGTATCCAGAATTATATTCAGATTAAAAGTATTTAATTCGAATTTCCTCTGAGGCATCTACATATCTGACGTTAATACATCTGCCGATGATTAGACATGTCAATTAGACTATTAGGCATTGGTGCGGAGATATATTTTATAAATACAATTCAAGAGATGTGGTAGATATTACAGATAATTGTATTCAGACATGCATCAACTCCTTGCATAGCTACAAGCCTATACATAAAGTATGCTTCCCTACAAGCATACGCCGTCATCTCTTCAGTGTTTCCACCCCAGCATCCGAAACTCGGATTTTTATCATGGCTACCGAATAATTGTAACATATTTTTTGCAGATATATATATGTAT
>NC_068983.1:77623324-77623617 GCF_001194135.2 Octopus bimaculoides
CATATATATCGAGAGAGAGAGAGAGAGAAAGAGGGGGAGAGAGAGTGGGAAAGAGATAGAGAGAGTGACAGTGAGTCAACAGGTGAGATCCAGAGATGCTTAAGAAAGAAAACAAAGCACATACATACATACGTACATACATGCAAATATGTATATGGGGATATATATATAGACTGTGAAAAAGATCTGAAAATTTTCAGATAAATATTCATTTATAATTATATAGATATTTATATATTTACAGAACAGACTTTCAAGAACGAAAAAAAAAAGAAAACTAATGGGAGCGAGCA
>NC_068983.1:77623912-77624620 GCF_001194135.2 Octopus bimaculoides
TATAGTTCAAAAAAACAATAACAAAAAAACATATATATATATATATATATATATATATATAACAAAGTAAAGTTGTAAGATACCGCACGAGTGGAAATATATATATGAAAGAAGGCTTGAAAATGCAAATTTAAAGATGTTTATTCACTTGACTGGTTTCACTTTTTTAGAAAAAGATTGTCAACAGTAAAATGTAAAGCTTTGTATAAGCTTTGTAGTGTTAAGTACTGGTTGTCACAAAAGTATTAAAATCCATATATACATTCTTTGATAATATTAAGAAAATATTAAAAACAGTTGAAGTATTTAAATACATATATAAAAATACTTATATATATGTTCTTTGATAATAAGAAAATGGTCTTAACATTTTGTTATTATTATCAAAGAATGTATATGTATTTTAATACTTTTGTGACAACCAGTACTTAAAACAAGAAAGCTTATACAAAGCAATACATTTTAAATTTTAACAATTTTTTGGAAAAATGTGAAACCGCTCAAGTGAATAAACATCTTTAAAATTGCATTTTCAAACCTTCTTTCATATATATATATATATATACATACACACACCACTAGCCACTAGACATTCTTTATTTTCTCTCCTTGTTTCTTTCTGTGTTCCCTTCTGTGGAAGAGCGTATGTTCGCAACGTTAAATACTTTTTCATTTCCCGAGCGTTAAATTAAATCAACCGTTTGTTTT
>NC_068983.1:77624646-77627540 GCF_001194135.2 Octopus bimaculoides
TATATATATATATATATAGCGAAACTTGCTTGGAATTCATTTAAATAGAAGGAACTCTTTATTAAATGTTAGTCTTCTTTGGCTTATTACATGTTTCTGAGACGGAGCATCGATGAAGTTATTCAAGATTTTAATACGACAGTTATATAAAGTGTCTTATTATTGTTTATAATGTTTTGTTGCGTTTATATGAAATTTATAGGTATGTTCTTGATTATTTCAGAATTATATTTTAATGTTAAACTTTCACATGATTTCACAGTGTATAGAGCATTTATGATTTCCAGTTATAATAACAGATGACTTTTAAGCTAATTTTTCCCAACTCGAAATCAATGACAAATTTCAGACCACTGCAGTAGCTTATTTGTATCCAGCGCTATGTTGCTCGGCTAATACGCCCCCATTATCTTTTCAAGTCATTTAGCTATGGCTATATTTACAGGTTGCTATCTATTGGTATGTGTTCACATGTTCATCGGAACTTATCGTTATAATTTACTGAGGAAAATAACCAGAGATGAAAATAGAAAGAACATTCAACAAGTTCTAGAAAAGTTGTACATAAAAGAATTTGGAATGGTGAAGACACACCAAATTAAGAAGGTTATGAAAGACACAGATCAGAGACTGAAGACTGAAGTCCGTCACCTACCTGTGAAAACAGTCATTAACATAAGTAGCCGACATCTAGAAAGCTGTGAGAAGCAATACTAAAACAAGGTCTCCAATTTGCGACCACCATCAAGCGCATTCCACACTTGGACATAATAGTCCCAATTGATGAAATAGCCATAAATATACCAAAAGCTGAGGGAGATGAATTAAGTGAGACAGGTACTGGAAAAAGCAAAACGTGCCAAACCAAACATCACTAAGGAAGAAAAGTTCGCTATCAAAAGACACTTCCATCATAATACTTCCAGTGAACACGGGAAATGTTGATTAACAACTCTGACTACTCTGAAAAATTGTGAGGTCTTATAAGTAATAATAGCTTCAGCAACGAAAAGAAAGACTCAACTCTAAAATTAGAGAGGAAGTTGTCAGAGATCTTGATCAAGAACTAGGATCACTTTGCGCCAATGAAGTACAGACAACTGATTTACACTACAGTGAACTGCCACACATGTACGCTTCCCCTAAGTTTCTCAATGATGGTATTCCATTAAGACCTATGGTGAGCTGTAGAGGTTCATCATGTAATCTACTGAGCCGCTTCCTTGTGGATATAATCAGTGAAAAATTCCACCCACTTCACAGATTTGATCAAGGATACCCCCATTGAATCCAACCAGATGGTGAATCTACATGCGATAAGTCACTTCATCAATGTTCCAACTGGTGAAGCACTATCGGTGATTCAAGAAAAACTAGTGACAGACACTCATCTAAAACAACGCACTAGTAAACCAATAAGAAACTTGATGGAAATGTTGACCTTCTATGTAGAAACTATCTAATTCAGTATCGAAACTGATATATATCGACAAGAAGAGGGTTTGGTTATGTGTTCGCCATTATCACAGACAATAATCAATATATACATGGACTATTTGGAGAATTTGGCTTTAGGCTGAACACCAATAAAACCAACCCTACGGCTGCGATATGTGGATGACAGTGCTGTAAGATCATGTGAACTCAATAAAGCCATCCATACAGTTCACAATGGAAAAGGAAAAAGACAATCACCTAGTATTCCTGGACATAATAACACGCACCAAGTATGGATTCAGGACATCCGTATATCGCAAGCCGACCTCCACTGGATGATACCTTAACTTCAACTCTCACCATCCATACAGTGTAAAGAGAGCGATTGCTCAGTGCCTAATACATCGAGCCAAGAATGTAAGCAGTGATCGTGATACACACAACGAAGAAATGATCAAGCTCAGTAACTATCTATTAAGCAAAATCTACCCCAAAACATACTACCCACTCCAATTACGAAAAAAAGAGAGGATGGAACCAATAAACTGTCCACAGTCTGTCTACTTTATATGAAAGGTCCTCCAAAAAGATACAAAAGATATGCAGCCTATGTGACATCAGGGCAGTATTCGAGAGCAATACAACACTTCGCAAATATCTCCGAGTAAAACCACCAATAGAAGAGAACATGAGCAGACTGCGTGTACTCTATGCAGCTGTGGTAGCTTATACACAGGCGAAACATGTTACCCCCTCAAAATAAGTGTAGACAAATATTGCAAAGCTGTGACACGAGAAGATATTGATAAATCGCGTATAGCTGATCATGTATGGAAAAATGGAGACCACCTACCCCTGAAGGATGAAGTTAAAATAATAGACAGAAACCACCACTGTAAAATAAGAAAACTAAAAGAAGCAGCACATATGCTAGGACACAACAACCTCCTAAGCAGAGAGTGTGCATATATAAGTAACATATGGGAACTGGTATTAAGGAACGATAGGAAAATATTAGATTCATTAAGCGAAAATGCTAGTTCTAAGTCCTCATATTAAAATTCCTTTTAATAAAACTTAACGTGCAAACTAGCATTAATATATGTACATACATACACACACAGACATGTATATACACACACACACACACACACACACACACACACACACATATATATATATATATATATATATATATATATACCTATATATACATGTATGTATATATACATATGTGTATATATGTACATATATGATGGATGCTGTACTCACTACACACTCGCATGCAAATTTACAAACTGGCATCCGTGTATCTCTAATTGAAGAATGCGCCATTGAACCCACATGAAGTTTTCACATGAAGTTAACATCTAGGTGAATGGAAACGGAAATGAATTAAATATTTCTCTTCAATCAAAATAGAAATGCATATATATATATATATATATATATATATA
>NC_068983.1:77627842-77630519 GCF_001194135.2 Octopus bimaculoides
ACATTTATAAACAAAATTAAGGGATGAGCAACAGGTTGCTTCACCACATACCGAAGTTCATAAATAGCAGCTAAAAAATGCTGAAACTTAATTGTGTATATATATATATATATATATATGGATGTACCTACGTATGCAAGTAAATACATACACACAAACATTTATACGCCCATTCAGTATACTTGTGTGTTCATGTATACAGCGTTAATTTAATCTCAGTGCATACATTTACTAAGTTTTCTCTAAAAAATCATGTAATGCTGTTTTCGCATTGCAGGTGGGAATTCTTAATTGGCTAAGAATTAATCTAAAATAATCTATAAAAATTGATTCATTGTACTTGTTAGTTTAAACCGGAACGTTTCCACATATTAACCAAGTACTCTAAATCAATAATCTTTTTGATATGATTCCTGGAAATCCACAAGAAAAGAAAAATCAGTGAACCCTCCAGCTTTCTAATCAAAGATGTTCTATTAATGATAGAAGGTTATACTTAAGAAAAAGCAGAAGATTAAATTTTTTGTTTTCCCTTTAAGGTATATTTGTACGCAAGTGATCTTCACACTTATTATAACAGAATCTAACAAAATGACTTATCTTAAAGATATCATACCTGAATCGTATTTCGGAAACTATATGATCCCTATCATTATGGTGAAAGAGTAAGGCTAATGACCTGGTCTTTACAGAAATTGAAATGCTATGATGTAGAATATGTTTAAAGCTTGCGCGTATAAACATAATACAATGTTCAGTTCACGTATGTAATGGCCAACAGCACTCCCATTGTGTTTGTTCATATAGCCATGTACATCTTTTTTTCTATATTTAAACATTTTTCAGTAGATTTCAATTATTTTTAGCGATAACTTTTTGCAAGATAAGATACATTTGCTCATTATCTGAAATAAAATGCTATAGTTAGTGGTAATATAATAATTCATATTTTATTTGGGTTATCTCTTTCTTTTAAAATAAAGTATGAGTCTATATAATGCGGTTATATATCAATGTTTGTGTTTGGCATGTGCATGTGTGTATTTGTGTGTGTACGAGTGTGTGAGTGTGTGTATTTGTACATGCGCTTGTGTATGTGTTTATACTATAGAAATGCACCATATAGAGAGAGTAAATTTTACTTCAGAAAATAGATAAAGCAAATGATATATATATATATATATATATTACATGTGTGTGTGTGTGAGTTGGTGTCTGTTTGTGGGTGTGTGTGTGTGTGTACGCACGTATATGTATATGTATGTATAGTAGCAGGAAAAGTCACAGGCGCAGGATTGATAATATTCTAAATTTAATCAGCCTGGAAAATTAAATAACAAGAACAGAGGAAGCCTAAAAACTTTGCAGCTGAGATTGGAATTTGAATAAAATTTACATGCCGTTTTGGATGGTTTCGGATGGAAAAGTAAGAAAAAGAAGTCTAGTGTGTAGTTCAGCAGCATATTTTTATAAAGTGATTGCATTTGTAAATCTTTTTTATTTATCTCATAGTATCCACTTATCTGAATGTCTACGTTAGATCATACCCACACTGAAGAGGGGCGGTCTGTTGGTTAAATTCTATAGAAGGTGAGTTTTTTTAATATCACTGGTCGAATGCGTTCCAGAGCATTGTGAGGACAAATTCTAAATCGCTTTTCGTTTGGCGGGAATAAAATTTTATAAATTATCATTTCTTAAGTGGGAGAACTTTGACGTCACTAAATCTACGAGTCTGTCACTCGCTGTTTCTTAATTGATAAGATAATACTATACATATTATTTCGAAAATTTCAATGTTTTTAAAATCACATACTCCCCCGGCACTCGGAGAAAGACAAACACAGGTGCTTGCAGAACCAGATGAAATGAGAAATGCGTCAATCAGTTCGGTCTACATGCTACAAATCTCCGCCAAATCTCTGGAAATATTTTGAGAAAATTGATTTTTTTTCTCATTGAATCACTTTCTTCTCCACAGCTTCTGTTTTTTTTGTTTTTGACATTTTTATACGTCACAAATTTGGAGGCAGTTTTCAGTATTAGATTTCTCAAGTAGCTTTTTGAAGGAAGCTTTACAGTTTTAAACTGGTGTTTAAAATAACAGCAATATGATGATTTGATTACAATATCAGACATTATTACTTCTCAGATTTAACAAGATTTTGTCACATCATTACAAGGGCACCAATTTCGAATCGTAAGAATCTTCAGAAGAAGGGCCACGAAAATGAAATAATCTTTTCTACTCTAGGCACAAGGCCCGAAATTTTGGGGCAGGGAGTCAGTCGATTAGATCGACCCTAGTAAGGAACTGGTACTTTATCGACTCGGAAAAGATGAAAGGCAAAGTGGACTTCAGCGGAATTTGAACTCAGAACATAAAGGCAGACGAAATACCGCTCAGCATTTCGACCGGCGTGGTAACGTTTCTGCCAGCTCGCAGCGTTAAACAACGAAAATAAAACAATACAACAACAATGATACTATACTGCTTACAATTTGCCTCTATACGTTATTCACCCATGCCATAGGTGTATGCTACATTGATATATCTGATATCTACGTGTATTATATATGTGAGTGCATGTGTGCCTGCGAATATGTGAGTATAATGTTTATATAAATGTATATACGTTTGTATATATATATATATATATAACTATATATATATATA
>NC_068983.1:77630529-77631516 GCF_001194135.2 Octopus bimaculoides
ATGTATATACGTTTGTATATATATATATATATATGTATCTATATACATACACGCACATGCATATGTATGTTTATGTGTGTAAGTTTGGATGGATGGATGGCCGGATCGGAAGAAACAGACTGGTCTCTTTCTTTCAGAGAGTATTTTATCCTAGGGTATTGTGCGATAAAACTCATACAACAAGTTATGTCTTAATGGCTGTCAATACTCTTCAATTACAATTTAAAAATCCATAAAATACATCTTTAAATGGAATTAAAAATCTAGATCACGAACGACACTTTTTTTCCATACTGAATTCATATATTAGGTGATGGACACGACGCTGAGTCAGGCAAGGTGGTCACTCTAGCTGACAGACGTTTTCCGAGATGCATACCGTGAAGACTTGGAAAAGAATAGCTCCACAGACCACCCACTTTTCGAAACACAATGACTGAAAATACAAAAAGTGCATGTTAACGTGTAGAAGACCATTGGCAATGCATATGTTTTACCATGGCTAAATTTTGGGAGAAATAGCAACAATAGTAGTAAATTGTGAAATTAATATTTGGATAAATAAAATAAAATGTTAAAGAAATACGCGCTGGCTAATTCTGAGAATTCATTAATTAAATTACCTGAATTGAAGCTTCATATATTTTAATTAACACACACACTTAAACATATGTACAAACACTCACACATTCACACACTCATTCAAATACAAGCTAAAACAGCATGTGTTACGCACTAGAAATGTGACTTTGCACCGAATAGGCTGACCGATGCCAAAAAAAAACCATTATAACAAATAACAATATGAAGTTTTATTTAGCAAATGATCTTTTTGCAATCATTAGCCATCATGTTATTGAAAGAAGATTAAATGGATTTATCTGTAACACAATCCGCTACACTGAATATTCCAGTATAAATGATCAAAATCGAAAGCATAGTAGCCAGAAGTTGTCTGAACGAAATTATATATATATATATATATAT
>NC_068983.1:77631911-77645253 GCF_001194135.2 Octopus bimaculoides
TCAGATTGCATGAATATCATTCAACCACGGTAGTGGTTGAATATATTCTTAAGTCCACCATTTCGTCAATCGCAGCAGCTTCTAAGCTTCTCCACTAATTCAGTTCTCAACTAAATTGCAAACTGTTAATAGTTTCAAAGAGGACATCTCCTCAGCTACACTTTGGCATAAATAGTTTGAGATTTGGTTCCGTAGTAAAAAGTTACATCAAAATATCTGCGAATTCAAGGGGGCAGTATAGCATATATTTATCTTCAATTAACATACATTTTTAAATTTTAAATTAAAAGTATACTTTTCTTTGGTTTAAATGTGTTGTGTCGACGCCCCAAGCGAAGAACTAGGATCGCCCAAGACATATATAAATAGAGGTAGTCTGACCGTGGTAGGGCGTTGGTCGAGCTGTTGTGTAACGGTTGAGTAGAGATCATCCGAAAGTGCTAGATAGCAGTAGCTTAAGACATAACAGTGGCGACGAGGATTCGCAGCTCACACAACCACTGTGTAGTAATGCAACATAACAAAATGATAGAAAAATGAGTGAGGAATTCAGAATCGTTAGCTGCATTGAAAATATTACGAAATTCTATGTCAGTAAGTAAGGAGTAACGCTTAAGCAATAAGAATAAAGAATAGATTTCTAAGATGAATATTTACGTTCTAAGCTGGCGAGCTGGCAGAAACGTTATCTCGCCGAACGAAATGCTTAGCGGTATATCGTCATTTCAAATCTCGCCGAGGTCGACTTTGACGTACAGGTTATTTAATTCATTTTGTTAACTAAACACTCTCAAACATCCGATACTGGTAGAATGTGTAACATAGAGCAGGGTTTACGCTTAACGTTTTTGACAAAATTTTGTATTTTAGAAGTTATTTCCTCAGAAGTTACAGAGTGACAACGGGCAAATTCGTGTTTGATAAGTGCCAATACACGAATCTCACAGCTTTTGACTTACAGTGAAGTGAAAGCCTTCTGTATGCATCCAGAAGATTGATGTGTGCATGTAGTATTCTCAGTCTTTCATTTTTATGTGTGTCGTGTTTGCTTTGATCCTTTGAGAGTTTTAGGCAGGTATATCTCGGTTCATTGTAGCCAAGTCGATACCACGTGCCTGTCTGGTACGTCTTTATACACTTTGTGGCTGTTTTCATATTGAAGTATTAGCATATATTATATTAGATAAAACTGCCCACTCGATCATATCTATATATATATTTACTTTTGCCAAGGGCTGAGCAGCCAACAGTTCCATTGCGCTGCTTGCACGTTCTACATTTGGTGTTAGAATATGTTTTCATTACTTTTTCCCGATAATTGTCTGTGATCAAGCATTGGTATTGTGTAACTAGAATCGATTGTTTCGTTTCTACATTTAAGGTTCACTTTGTTTTACTTCTCTGTTGCGTCTTGCACGGTATCGATTCTGGAGAGGATTTCTCTCCTGTTCATATTAAGTATATTTAGTAAATTCTCCTTGTTATATCATTGTTAGCCTTGTTGCTTTGATAACTATTTTGGTGTCTTATTTGCAATTGTAATTTCATAGCATAAAATCGATGTAAAGTGCGTTTTCATATCTTTTTATCTCTTATTATAGCTAACTGGTTTAGCCTTTTATGTGGTAGGTGATTTTTACCTTTCTTCCGAATTGTATCATGCGTATATTTTACAACGGAACAAATGTGATCAGCGAACAATCTTATCATAATGTCATTTATATGGTGCCACAATATCATCCGTAATTCCCACTCGCTGATTACTTAGACGGCCCTTGTTCATTGAAACTGATGTTTAGAGATTCAACTGATACTTCACAAATAGCTTCACTGAATTAGTATATCATGTTGAATCATGAGCAGATACAAACAAATGTTTAATCCCTCTCATTAAAATTTCACTCTTGTGTCCCTCCCAGGACGACACTTAATTCTTTCATATACTTGATGTCTTCGTAGATCTCTGCATTCAACTGCATCTCTCCTAGGCCCACATTTATTTCACAATTTATCCCCCTTTGGGTGCTTGTTACTCGTCCGCAAGTAGATGTTTGTGGATTTTCAACAATATTTCGTTTCACTGCTCAGAACTCCCTACCGGTAAAGAGAGTGAACTTTACTGCCTACATCGACCGCCTACCGCAGATCTCGGTGAATGAAGCAGAGCGTTGCAGAAAACGATGAAAGCGTCCGAGAAACTGGAAATAATGCTTATGTGCATGATGAGAAAACTACTTGCTCTAGATGGTCTGCTCTTTCAATTTTAATTTAATATGCCAGTTTTGTTTGGAGGACACTAGGCAGATATCTACCACAACTGGCAGCAGTTATGAGTCAAATAGCTGTGGGGCTGTTGAAAAAGTATGCACATAAGGGAGATTACATCCATGTTTTTTGACCCACAACTCTGTAATAAGCAGATTTCAAAATTTGGTTAAGATGATAGTCAAGAGTCCGGCGCATGTTGTCGATATCATGATTGATGATTGCAAATATACGCATCTACGCATGACAAGATCCACCTCATGCAATACATCATAGAAAGGGTCATTTGTAGCCTGGCCCCTTGACCCGATTATATTAAGCGAAAACTCTCGATAGTTTCGATTACAAATGCTTAGCGACTGTCCTCACATCAGCTTGTTTCGTACCCGTCTTTTTTGTTTGAATACCGCAATGTACTGTGGTATCTAATTGCTGGTTATAGTTTCTGCCTTTCGTCTCTTCTGTATATAATAACATTTGAGATACTACCACGGAAACTAAAGGCGTTGAGGAGCATCTTGCGTAAACTAATATGACACGTGTTGAGATTGGGCACTTGTCCTAGTGACCAGGTTGATCATGGTTTTGTGGGATTTCCATAGACAGTCCTCAGATTTATTTTACGGATCTGCAATTCTTTTTGACGGATCTGAATCGATAGAAGAACAAATTAGGAGCCTGACATCTAGAATATCGTCAGGCACTCACGGCCTTCTAGCAGTCCAGAAAAATGATATGTGTAAGTTGTACGCTAGTAATATATTGAAATCTACTGGTGGATAAAAGAGATGATGTTTTCGGAGAAATTCAAGGCGGCAAAGAGGATCAACTAGCTGCTCTATTTCGG
The DNA here is from genome assembly GCF_001194135.2 of Octopus bimaculoides. Taxonomy (NCBI): domain Eukaryota; kingdom Metazoa; phylum Mollusca; class Cephalopoda; order Octopoda; family Octopodidae; genus Octopus; species Octopus bimaculoides. The sequence continues at coordinate 77,635,024 of NC_068983.1, forward strand.
ATGACGTTTGGGTCCATGAATAACTTCTAGAAATCCCTAGGCTGTCAACGCTACAGAGAAGCACTGCCAGTTCGAGATAATCACTACAAGCACGGAAGCGCTATGAAGCGGGACACTCTGAGATGCACGCGGAGCGATGATACAGCTTTATATGCAGTCTTGCAGTGTCTTGTTACCGTGTGTGCAACGAATCTGACAATTGGCTGAATCCATCATGAGGATCACCCAAAAACCCACCTTTAATAAGGCAGAGCTGGCGGTGTTCCTCTGCTAAGCGGCTATGGCCATAGAGATTGGGTGGTGAACGAGGCTGGGAGCATTGAGGAAAGACACCTTCGTCTTCGTTCAAACTCCCAATGATTTCTTAAAGTTTCACTTGAAAAAGAAAGACATAGTGAAGGGTGAAGTACTGCCATCCAATGTATTTGTGAACAGTGGGTGAAAGTGATATAAATGTTTAGAGTGAATGGCTCATGTATGCGCCTGTACATTAGAGAGCAGGAGGTTCTCGTACTTTTGGTGATCAGAGTAATACTGAATCTGTGAGGTTCCTTGATTGGCCCTAGTTGTAGTCTCTTTTGTATCAGGAGGACTATATCATTCATGTTATCACATACCTTGTGTACTATGTACACGTTTATCATGTTCCACTGGCCTTTCCATTTGATTCTCTTCTCGCCATCCTTCATTGAAAATCTCACACAAACTCTTGCTTGTCCTTGTCATGTCCCCCTCATCTATGACGCTGTTTCTGATAATAGAAATTATTATCATCATCATCATCATCATCGTCATCATTATCATCATCATCACCATCGTCAAAGTGGCGAGCTGGCAGAATCCTTAGTACGCCGGGCACAAGGCTTAGCGGGGGCGGCTTTGCATTTCATCCTGTCGGAGTCGATAAAATAAGTGTCAGGCGAACACTGATGTCTATGTAATTGATTTATCCCCACCCCAAAATTTGCAGTGAAATTATTATTATTATCATTATTATTATTATTATTATTATTATTATTATTATTATTATTATTATTATTATTATCATTATTATCATTATTATCATTATTATTATTATTATTATTATTATTATTATTATTATTATTATTATTATTAGTAGTAGTAGTAGTAGTAGTATTATTATATCGTTATCATTATTATTATTATTCAATTAATGGGCAAGTTGTTTATGCAATTATAGGAAATTGACTCTTCATTCTTATCTACTGGCGTTTATTTTAACTTTTCTGAAAAATAAAAGTCAAAATCAACAGACAAGAATTTAAGTCATGATGTCATAGAACACAATGCAATTTACCATAAAACATCTAGGCATAGCTCGCTAGTAGCAGGGTTAAAATTAAATCGATCGTCTGGAGATAACTAAATATGTGGTTATGGCTAACATGCTCTGCTGCTACCCTGATATAAAAGCAAGCGCAATATAACATTAAAATAACAACCAAAACACTGTCTAAGACTTCAAAGTGATCGTGGAAATTTAAAAGGTGATATCCTGTAAACAACATATCAAAGACAAACACTACTAAATTGAGAACACAGACAGGTTCAATTACCATGAAACAGTGAACCAGATGTAATAGTAACAGTATTAGGAGAAATTGACTGCACCGAGAAGAAATATTTAAACACAGATTTCATAGACGCACATGCTTCACCACATGCACTTATATGTATACAATCATTTAGTTATTTCTTTATGATAAAAAAAAAAACAATTTGGAAGCATTAGTCTAATCTTTTCCTCTTTTAATCAAATGATACATCGAACATCACTAAATGGAAAGTATGTCTGTAATGTGTTTGTCTTTCTTTCATATATATATATACATTAATTTCATTTGTACATATATGTGATATAAATATGCAGTCTGTTCCAGCTAAATAAAAGCGAAACTGCGCATTACGTCATTGCGCAAGCTTCTACCTCGATGGTCGGCTTGCTAGAAAGAGCAGTTGTATTAAAAAAAATTACACCCTCCTATCACTAAAGGAGAGTTCACGTTAAGCATTGTAGTAGTTTTTACACAAATAGACTGATTGGTGTAACTGGAAACATGTCGATATATTATTGCTCACTCTAGACTGTATGGTGCTCAATAGATAAGTAACAGCAATAGTCATAACATTTGGCACAATCGATAAACAAAAAGCTTTTATTTTCTACCCAGTCCTGTCCAATGAGTATAATTAGGATACAAAGAAAAATGATCATGCCTACATAAGCTTTCCATTTGCCCTCTAAAGAGAGCTTGGTGACACACCTCGCCAGCATGTGGAATGACAAAGGTATCGACGTTCTCTCGTGTCTCGTGTTTATTCTTGTGTTGCAAAAGGTGTACAACGTTATCATCACTTTAGTCGACATATAATCAGATGGGTTTTTACTGTGGACATGAGGCTTTTTGTGACTCCACAGAATTTCAAAACGATTTTAGTGTACTATCACTGACGTTATGAAGAGAAAACCAGCTGATACACGCTTAGCAATACACACTTAGAAAATTAACCAAGTAGAATATGGGCATTGTCAATTGTTTCATCATGGGTATCATAGTCTATGCACTTAGGGTCTGCTCCACTTTTAAAGACATTAGCTTAATACATTTATATTCTAGGCTCAAGCAGCAAGAATAAATTCCTCTGCATTTGCCTTGAACCACAAACTCTGCATCTACTTGTTTGTGTTTGGCCTACATCATCTTCCTAGATGCAAATAGGATATTGGTGACGTAGAGGTTTCTGCTGCTATGTATATTCTGGGATTTTAAGTACTGCTTTTGATTGCGTCCTTAGAATTTTGGCTGCCTTTGTTGGTATTAGATCAGCTTCATTAGCATATTCCATTTCTGAAAAGCATAACATTACTCTATATTTCTCAGATTCTTTGTTTATAAAATAGATTTTTATTCTCTGACTTGTATTCTCTGCAATATCGTCTAATTATTGCTATAATACATCTGCAGGCCAATTACAGTTGCTTTATATTTCTAATAACATCAGCCCCTTTCTCGTTCTTTCCTTGGCAGCTAGAAGCGGTCTATATCTACCATTGGACGGTGCATCTATATTGGCAATTTACTGGGTTTTGTGTCCATTCTTTGTAGTTCAGCTAGTTAGCGGCTGATGATATTGAAACCATTTGTAAAACCGGTACTGCTAAGGTATTAATAGATTCTATATGGTTTTTCAAGTTCAATGAAACTCCCAAGAAAGACTTACATTTCAGTCGTATAAGTTTCAAGTCCTGTGCTTCATTCAAATTCTGTCGACGCTAGCTTTACTATTCATCCATTCGGGGTCAATAAAATACGTACGAGATTTAATCTTGGGTCGACGTAATCATCTGGCCCTTCCTCTAAATTGCTGACTTTATGATAACTTTGAATCCATGATTATTATTATTATTATTATTATTATTATTATTATTATTATTATTATTATTATTATTATTATTATTATTATTATTATTATTATTATTATCATTATTATTATTACTATTATTATTCAGTAGTCATAATTTAATCACGTATTTTCCCTGCATTACCGAGCGTTGTGCTCTGAGTATGAGCTGTGGTTTGTTGTGGTGCTTTTACTTTTGTATATTACATATACTTGTACGTCCTAGTGTTTTTGTTATGTATCTGTCTGAATGTTTCTTTTTTTTTATCATGCTTAATGTGCCAACTATGGTAGGAATTGTTTCTGTTTTTTGAAAGTTTCTCCGTTTCGTTTAGAGAAACATTGTCATCTGTTGGTATTCATACATCGATTAGAAAACATTTTATTCTTGTTGATCTCTGATAACTATATACGGCATTTTGGCCTTAATTACTGGATCTATGTTTATTGACATATCCCAGGGTATGATTGCTTTCTCATTTTCTGAGATCTTTTGTGACATGTGTATATACTATTTTTTCTGTTGTTATTCCATAGAGTTGGCATAGATTCCAGTGTATATAGGTCCCAACTCTGTCCTGTATGTGAATATATTCCTTCTTAACCATGACTAGGCATCCAGAGACCATATGATTTGTTTCTTTTCCATCTCCACATTTTCTGCAGTTAATTGTATTTCTTTCCATGGCGTGTTTTTGGTGATTTCTGAGCGGAAGACTTGGGTCTTGTGCTGCATTTAAAGATCCTTTAGTATCTTCTTTGAGTCCTGAGCTTCTCAGCTATTGTTGGGATTTTGCTTTGTCTCTTTCTTTTCTATTTATCTAAACCCAATATTTGACATGAAGGGACTTTTTTTGCCATCGTGCTATCATGATACTTTGCTGTTCCAGTTTTAGTTTGGATTTCAGTTGTTTTACAGCTTTTCTTGTTTCTTCTTTTTCTTCATATTTGTTAGGTACTATGACTTTGTATTTGTCTGCTTCTTTACAGACTGAAAACAGTTTTGTTTGTTTTGCTCGTGTTTTGTGGCTATTTGTGTTAGTTTTCCTTCCTTCTGATGTAGGTATTTCTGTAGTCCTATGGTGCTTATTTTGCAATAGTTTTCTCGGTGTATAAAGCGTCTAATATCTTCGATATGTAAATATATAGCCTTTCTATGGCAGATTTTGGGTGGTGCATCCTAAATGCTGTCATAATTTTTCTTGTTTTCCTTACTATTTTGATTAGTTCATTTAGAGTCCATTTCAGGAAATTATAGCTGTAACTTATAACTGAGATGGCTACAGTGTTGATACCTATTATCTTGTTTTTCGCATTGAGCTTTGTTTTCAGTGTTAATCGATCCTTTTCTTATCTTCTCTCTCATTTGTGTGTGTTGTATCGTTCATTGATTTTAACTATTTGTTTGTCGGGCTTTGGCTTAATTCTTTTATTTCGTTTGCTTTATCTAGCGTGATCATGTCATTGCTTTCCTTTTTTCAATGTTTTCCTTTTTTCAAGGTTGCTTTGGAACATTTATGGAAGCCTAATTTCCTGTTTTTTCTTTGGTAAATTCATGTTCTGTCTGTAAAAATGTTTCTAGCTGCTTATCTTTTGTAGCCTACAATTTCAGATCATCCAGGTGGTTGATTGTTTTGCCGCAACAGTTGTATGCACATTCATTTCTGTATAGCATGTCAGATAAAGGTCTCAGTGCCAATCAGGCAAGGGATGGAGAGAGCGTGTCTGCTTGGAATATTTCTCTTCTAATGGGGATGGCTTTGTATTTTACAAGTCCCTCTTTCGTCAGGAGCTGAACCACTGTCTGCCAATTACTTATGGGATGTTTATTTTTGTTGTTGTTGTTTTGCTTCTCAGAAAGTTCAGTTTTGTTTATTCTGGTAAGTTCTGTGAGAGCGGACTGCAGCCTGCTTTCAGAGGTCTCACAGGGTTTTTTTCAGCAGACTATAAGCTTTGATATTTGGTTTTTAATTATCGTGGGAAACAATCGAAATCCAATTATCAATCTCAAAATCTTAGCTGTCCCAGCACATCGGTTTTCGGAGCCTTGCTCTGCTCTCACATCAATTCCGACTTTTTTGACATATTTCTCGAACTTGGTTGTTAGCGGCCCGAGTGCCCCTACTGGAATCACAGATACTCTGCTCGCAATCTACATTCGTGCAATTTCGTTTCTTAGGAGTCTGTACTTTTCAATATTTTGTAGTTTTTTTTTTGTCATATACGCTTGCATCTCTAGTTATTGCAATATCGATGAACTTGGTTTCCTTTTTTCCTGTAACTGATACAACAATATCTGGTCTTAGAGCCTCGATTAGGAAGTCACATTAGATTGTAAAATTTCACAGTATCTTCTGTTGTTTGTTCTCGGTGATTAATTCTGCTTCCTGTTCGTACTATTTCCGTGCTCTGTTCAGGCCGTACTTTTCACGTAGTCTCCAGTGGACGAACTTAACCACATTATCGTGCTTCCTTTTGCAGTACGTTTGGACCAGGTTGCTACAATCACGCACAATCTGTAAGATTGTTTCGTTTCACAATATGTGAGATTGCTTCTTCTTCTTCTTCTTCTTCTTCTTCTTCTTCTTCTTCTTCTTCTTCTTCTTCTTCTTCTTCTTCTTCTTCTTCTTCTTCTTATTATTATTATTATTATTATTATTATTATTATTATTATTATTATTAAAATGGCGAGCTGGCAAAATCGATAGCACGTCGGGAAAATGTTTTGCGACATTTCTTCCGACTTTTTACGTTCTGAATTTAAATTCTGCCAAGGTCGCCACTGCCATTGATCATCTCGATGTCGATAGAATAAGTATCAATTGAGCACTGGGATTAGTGTAATCTAAGGACCTCGTCCCCATAAAAAAAATGAATATGATTTGTAATTGGAAAATGCTATTATTTTTTTTATTAATCTTGCAGAAAGGGCAATGACATATGAAATGTGACTCATAGATAGGTATACTTTACACCCACAAAGACCAAATTCCAGAGTATAAGTGTCTCTGCTTTGGAGAAATCCAATTGTCGATTCGTGTGAACATAGAGTCATTTAATAAGTTTTTCTACTGTTTTCTTCATATCTGACAGTTTCATAATCATAAGCACCATAACGTAGATAGATTTCCATTAGAGAATTTTCCAAAATGACAATGTCACTCTGAAACACTGAGGTGAGAGAGAATTCTGGATATTACTAGTGGGCTCAGATATTATAGTTATCCAGAACAGACAAGGCAGTTGGATTCCTTCAACTATAAGAGCTTGAAAATCTGTGTTTACATTATGTCTCAATATTCTTACAAAATAAACATTATTTAACAGACCGGTTAAAGAATAACAAAAAAAATGGTATTTAGGACGAAGATAGTCCTTCAGAAATAAGTGCTAACAGTAACACATTTCCTTGGTTAGCAAAGATTTTCAAGAAAGTAATGCTAGTGGATTTTGAAAATATGATTGTTCTGGTATTCATTTAACTATATGAAATCGCTATAAATTGTTTTGGTTTAATTTGGAATATTAAATCAGTATTCCCAGACATTTTTCTAATGCAGATCCACTAAAATTGAATTGAGCAGTAACGAAACTTTTGTAGCATCCTTCTTAACATATTTCTCGGAAATGTATTAATAGAGAATTATTGAAGACGTTTCTTCCCAAAAGTCACAATGTACCTCTTCCCATTTACTCCTTTCTTTATTTCAACGTATAAAATACATGAGAGTAAATGTCTCTCTCTCTGTCTCTCTGTCTCTCTCTCTCTGTCTTTCTCTCTCTCTCTCTCTCTCACTTTGTATACATACATATATATATATATATATATATATATATATATATACATGTACATGTGTGTGTATGTGCGTGCGTTCGTGTGCGTACGTGTATGTGTACATGTATACAGATTTGTATGAGTGTGTGTGCGTGTGTGTGTGTGTGCATGTATATAATTATTTAAATAATTAAATGATATGGAAACCTTTTCAATGAGTTCTGGATAACGTGATAAAATTACAATACCATGCAACATGTCAGATTAATTTCTCATACACAGCTATATATCATACAATGTTTCAGATTCAAGTAATATACAAATGACAAACATTCCCTAAATATAATCAGTTTTAATGAAATTTTAGTAAATCTTTTAAATAGACATTTAAATATTGTAAAAATAATTCCCTACAAATTGAAATCATTTGAATGTAAATTCAATAAAATCATATGTATATGTTTATAAATATATGATAGAATCTATATAGAAAGCATGTAATTAAGATGTATGTCACTACATGAATGCACACGGATATAAACATATAAGATTATTTTGTATGTATATATGTAACGGTTGTTTATTTTTTGTTTATTTCTTTGCGCAGAAACATGTTTTCAATACCATATCATGTTATTAACGTGCATAGACTAGTGTGTGTGTATGGCTGGGAGTGTGTATGTATGTGTGTGTGTGTGAGAGAGGGAGGGAGAGAGAGAGAGAGAGAGAGAGAAAGAAAGAGAGAGAGAGAGAACATATAAAGTTATCTACGTATTTCTAAACAACGATTTCACCCAATTGTCCCTGAGTCCTGCAAATCTCGTTCTCTGCTTTTGCAAGGAACGGGTGTGATATTGCGGTCAACTGTCATTTATCGAACATATTCTTGCACTCAGTTATCTCATTATTAGATTGTCACACGCACACACACACACACACATATATATATGTGCGTGTGTGGATGGAATGATATTTCTAGAATGTTGCAATTTATAGAACCAAAATTCCAGGAAGTGCCCAGATTAATATGAATAGAATACACGAAAGTATATCCAGTCCCTTGAAAGGGATTTAGCCATCATCTTTCTGTATCTACATCCCATAACACCCAAAGATAAGTGAATGGATTATTCCAAAGAAGGCACATCTGTGTCATTGTACCAAATACTATCATTCTATCGTATACAGCCCATAGCTGATGGAGACAGCTAATAGCAACAGCCTTCCATAAACAAATTAATCCCTCCCATCCTCAATGACTACCAGTACGATCTTCGCAAAATCAAATATCCTTTCTTACGAACATGTTCTCAAGATGTTCATTGTTAGTTATTGGTGCACTTGACATCATCAAATTAATAAGCAGAGCCTGTCTCATGAATCTCGTGAGAAAATTGCTCCTTTATTGGTTCTAGTTGCCTCTTGTTCCTTGGAAAGGATGTTTTTGTCTGTTTTTATTTTTTCAAACTGGATCTCAATGCACTGTGACTGACACACTGAAATCTAGAGTTCCCTAAATAAAATTTTCTCACGTGCGTTATCTTACCCCTAAATGGTAAATCAGCTTCTTATCACATACCTCAACGCTCACATTTACACAAATGATACAACGTCTACTCCGCATCAAGGTTTTGCAATCTAGGTTTTTTCTTCAAACCTGCACAAAATGTATAAAGTAACACCTAAAATATCCTCTGCTCGTGGCATGGCAATTTTACGCATTCAACCTATCATTAATAGTGTCAAAAAAATAATCCTTCGTATCGAGACTGGAAAATACTTTAGTCCATACAATCAATTCTGAGATGAGAGCCGCCAAACTGCTTCTACCCCTGTGACGGAGGAGTTGTTTCTACACATAAAGATTTCTTAGACCCTCACCGACTACTATTCACTGGGCATATTAGCGTAGCGCTGCTCAGCAATACATTCCAGACTCTTTCTCGCAGGCATTATATCTCATATTTCATTCTGCCTTATTGCTATTACAGTGGTCCCTGGTCCTTGTTGTAGAACATCCTCGTAACACATCCTCCCTGGCTTTCCTGATTCATTCGTCTTTCTGCCCTTCGATAGTTTTATTGCTCTACCTCTAGGTCCGTACTAAATACTTATCTAGTTCTTATTCACCGGAATACTGGTCTTCTTGAAATCTGCCAAGCACATGTTTGTCTTCGAATTGTCGCTTGGTGACTGTTGAAGAGAGATGTTAACCCTTCTATTCAAGACGATCTCTGACCACTTACAAAAGTATTTGACACATCTTCCTTCAAACAAATTTAATATATAACAGGCGGATGTTGTGTCATTTGAAATACATATTTCACAGAAACAAATGTAGCATTTACTGGTAATTTAGGTTTTAGTTACATGTGTTCATTTCATATTTATATCAAAGTAAATAGAACAAAGTCCTTTTTACAGATGTCTGATGAAGGGTTGAATAGTAGGTTCATGCTATATTGTTTGAATAAAAAACAAACAAGAATCCAAATGAACGGAAAGATGTGAAACATCACAATATAGATTGAACTCGAGATTATCTATATTATTTTCTTTTCTTTAGCAGGTTCAGAGTGACAAACAATAAACTTCCATAAACAATCACCATCGTTGATTTGGAACCTCGTTTTTTTAACGTTCATATCTTCCAGGCACACATAATCGGATCTTTAGTACTGATTTATACTGTTCATTTATAAGTTTTAGTTCCGTATTGAAGTAGTTTATGACATTTTGTCCAACAAAAAAATTGCCGCATAATATGCTTCATGCAAGACTACGGAATTGAAATGGGTTTTGGTAAAGACAATGTAAACTTATATTTTCCGACGCTACTCTATCCCTTTCTCTTCCTCTATCATTTTCCCCCCTCTCGTTCTTCCTCTTTACTACTACGTATCTCGCTTTACTCCTCTCGTTCTTCCTCTGTTACTTCTACGTATCTCTTTTTTCCCCATCGTACTTCCTCTCTTTCTCTTTTCCTCTCGTTGCTCACCTATTCTTCTACTTCCTCCCTTTGTTTCTCCCTC
>NC_068983.1:77646137-77647123 GCF_001194135.2 Octopus bimaculoides
TATATATATATATATATATGAGTTTATATATTTGTTTTGCAAGATTTTTTATGTGAAATCGTATGTTGAAACAGATATTGTTCTATTTGGGGATGGTGATGTTGCCAGTTTAGTCAATAAAAACACACGCACTATATATTTGGTGTTAATATTCTTCGGCTTCATTTTACATTGCATTAATCGTATTTCGGCCAGAGATTTTTCGTCACACTTCTGTGACCTCATCAGTGGTCTATAGCTTTCTTCTTTCCTATTTGTGTGTCTTTCCTTACTAACGATCAGCCATTTAGTATTTTGTATTCCTATAGTATGTATCTTTATTTGCGCACGCGTATTCCCCTATGTGTGTCTATGTTTAGTAAGTGCGCGTGTGTGTATGGGGAGTGCCTGTATTATCTCTATCCCCTGTTTATACACGTTCGTTTAATTTGTTTTGATTTATTTATTCATGTGTTTATACCTACTTGTTTATTATTATTATTATTATTTTTTTTCTGTTCTTTCTTTTTCTTTCTGTTTTTAATTTAATATAATTTTGTTAACGTATATAGTTATTTAATCCCATTTGTTTATCTGTGTATTGCATTATATTTTGTTCATATTGTTATCAGTTTATGGGGATTTTATTCTGTCATATTTTGTGGTGTGTGCTAGTGTTCCATTCCAGTTTCCTATTCAGTCTAGGTTTATCTTCTATTATGTGTGTAGCTTCTGTAATTTGTCTAAGCGTTGCGTCTGTTCTATGTATAGAGAAGATTTTAACTTCTATGTTGTTGAGTGAGCCTAAACTGTTACTTTATTACTTCACACACTGAAGGATAAAAGGCAGTAATGATCTCTTTGCGATTTAAACTCGAAATGACTGAGAAGAAATCCAGCAACATATTTCTCCAGTGTTTTAAATACGCAACCAACTCGCCGCGCTAGTAATATTGATAGTGATGATAATGATAACGATGATGATGATGATGAGGAGGAGGAGGAGG
>NC_068983.1:77647209-77653475 GCF_001194135.2 Octopus bimaculoides
GAGGAGGGGAGGAGGAGGTAGATAAGCAGCAGCAGCAGCAGCAGAAGAAGAAGAAGAAGAAGAAGAAGAAGTAAAAAAAGACATGTAGACACCTGCCATCGTCGAGATAAACGTGTTTCGCGCCAACAGGTTATAAATACGTTTTATATTTAGTGGAACCGTTTCATCGGGATCGACAATTCGCTTTAAAATCGTCTGTTTATGAGGATATTTGTGGTTATGTAGCCTAGATTCTAAAAGAATTGCTTTTCACAGTTAGGCGCAAGCCCAATGCAAACTATAAAAACATTATGGTAAAGAGAAGGAACTGAAACAGAAAATATTGAATCCCTGCTTGGTAGCATTAACACAAACGTCGATTGCCATCTAAAATCGACATGAAATGCGTTTATTCTAGAATGGTTCTCTCGAGAGAGTCAAACATACTGAGAAAGAATTCCAGTGAGAGGAATAAGACAGATAATTCACGAAGCGTGCTAGAAGGGATGGGATATTTGATGTAACAGAAGAAAGCGTTTATAACCAAGTGAGGCCGATTTAGAAAAAGGAGTTGTTGGTTGAATTAGAACATAAAGGAGTAATAAAATGCATGGCTGATGATATGCCGTGCACAATTGATGATCTCAAGAAGTATTGAACATAATCAGTAAATGAGATTGGCCCCTGAGATCAAAGATAACGTCGCTAGCTGAAACAATATGGAAAATCAAATTATTAGGGTTAATAGAATTTGTAAGATTACACATTAATGTTTTATAATCAAGCACTCAAATCACTTGAACAATATAGGGATTTACAATGAACTCGTGAAGATATACATCTGTGCCTGTCACTGACTATAGATGAAGATTAATTAAAACAAAAACAAAGGTTAATAAACCTCTAGGATAAACCACTGCAGTAAATAATAAACCGCTGTAAAAAAATACAATCCTCATTATTGATCAAAATGTATCCTAAGACTTGAATTGGAAATATCCAAAATGCATCCTAGGACTTGAATTGGACATATCAGACATTGAGTAATAATTCTTGATTAAGAAGTAATTTATTCTTGTATGAGTCTAGTGATAGCAAATGGAGAACAATCCAGAGGTAGAATGCCTACAATGGTTAGGAGACAATATCGTAGAATCAAGTACTAGAAATATCACTGCGTCTGGTTGTGTCATTTTAATGACTAAAACAATGGCCTTCATATGCACAGACGCTATAAATAGATAGCACCTTAGCTAATCACAGAGACCTTAACTGACGCACAGGAAAACATTTTGTGTCTGATAGATTGCAAAAGGCAAGGCACTTACTAAGAAATTATTAACTGGAATGGTTACTGAAAAATATATATACACTACATGAGAAATTTCATTTCCCACTCGATCAGTAAAAAGTTTTAAGTTAAAGCAAAAGAGAGAGATGTAAATCAAAGGTTGATTACCAAAAGTTCTGAAATATTGCAGGATACATCAATATATCGATTGCGTGGAAAGGTATGCGTATGATACAGTACCTCGTTCTTGGAAAGTGTATTGGCTTAGCCTGTCACGTATAGTTCATATGAAGTATATCTAAATATGAAAGAATCATTTCACAACAACAGTAATAGTTTAATAAAAGAGGTATTCCCGAAGTCGATACTATATTATTCTTATTAGTCGTTATTGTGAACTATACAGATTACGTTGATAATGTAAAAAGCAGTGGTTAAAATGGAGCAAGAAAAATTTTAAATGATCTGTGTTTTGAAAATGAACAGAATGAATATTCGTGGACCATTCCCATAAATATTTGTACCAAGTTCAAGCATAACAGGCAGATGTAAATTCTTGGTACAGGTAGGAAAATCATAAGGACTGTAGCGTACACTTGAGTGAAATTCCTCTCCTCTCTATTATATATACATACATACGAACGTAGTAGATAACAGCTAGCCTTTGGCCGCATTTTGGACACTGTTGTGTCCACTACTCTGATTTGTTGGTACTGACGCAATTTGTCTGTCGCTCTATAGCGCGCCAATATGCAAACCAACCAATCGCAGTCTTTAAATAAGGTCACGTGTGATAACCTATTTTTATAACTCAGCTAAGCCTACCACTTATAACAAATCCTGAGTTTCTCCTCGTCTCGAGGTCTTTGGTATCAACCCTTTTAGGGTCTAGCCACTGACCACACATGACACCGTTAGTTCCAGCGACAACACAACAGCAGCCAAGTGGAGATTCATCAACTTCGTCCAACAGCATTCAGCGACCTCCATCTCCGCCGCCACCATTTGTCCTAACATCAACATCTTTCTACGTACACAACTCGACAAGCAATTCACCCAGGTTACAACACTGCACTGGTCATGATCTACTTCACCGTGGATCAACAGCGAATATACGACTTGCAAGAACTCCGCTACCAAGTGACCCAGGAAGCAGCATCACAGCCATAACTTCATGTACGACATGCACTACAATCGTCTCTGCGTCATCACCGTAACTTCTTGATATAGTATTTCAACTACCGTGTAAAACTGACTACGAACTGGTGTTTATCATTCTTGTGTCTATGAACTTACTCCTCACTTCGATGGCTATAGACTATTTCACAGTCTCTTCTTCATCCCCATCCTTGTATGTTCTTAACGTGCATACATCTATGCATACATACACACGCATACATCTTATTCTTATGACTGCCTGTCTATTATTCTGTATATATAACGCACACACAATCACAGATTCTAACATATCAATAAATCTTCTATTAAACATTCTACCCGGTTGTGTCTCTTATTTCCATCTGGCGCATATACGCATTATTTTATTTATATTTATTGTATCGACCGTGTGATGTACTAAGGAGCCATTCTCATCACCTCGCTTCTCCCGGACGTCACAAATTGGCGGACCATTCAGGCTCCTTGAAACTACAAAACAATTACAATGGGAGAAGGAGATACGCCATAGGTATCTAAACCTTCAATTCCATTATAAGACTCATTGCACGAGTGATCTGAATATCTTTTCGAAAGTCAAAGAGCAAGTGAATAACTACTGACAACTATTTCGAAAACTTTGTCATGTATATCCAGATTATACAATCATATTTATCTCACTTGGTTTCGTTACATCATGACCAAGCTACATTTTAAAGGAGATGGGGTTTTCAGAAAAAAGTAAACCACTAGTTAACACGTTCATTACAAATTCAATCTGTAAATGAAACAGTAACATTATACAGGACATTTCCACACGTAATTTCCACACGTGACTTCGATTTTTTTTTATCTGCATTACAATGATGAAGGTATCTTTGTTATAAAGCAGTCCTCTGAGGAAAACCTCAAATAATAAAAAATGGAAAATAATCAAACTCAAATAGTGCGTGGCAATTCAATTTCCTATTGATCCGTAACCTGCGAGGAATATTAGTACCAGGCAATTGCTGATGCAGCCTTCTCTCATTCCATTTCTCACATCCCTCCTGGAAGCTTTATTGGGTGATGTTGGTAAGACCGAAGCGTTTTTAATGCTTCTGGGTCTGAAAAAATAAGCAATAACAAGACACAAGCTTGCAGATTATAGTCGCTTGCGAGACGGCAAAGTTATCTCAGTTATTTTATATTTCAAGCCTTTCTTCATGGGTGAGTAATATCTCTAGTGAACGTTCACTGCAGTGCTATTTATTCTCTCATTTTGTCAAGGAAACATATTTGTTGCCTGGAAGTATGGGGAATATTACTTTTCTAGTTGCCTACATCATTGCTGACACTCTAAATATTAGATATTCTCCTTCTAATTTGACTTCTGCTGTGGCTGGCCCATATATTCTATTTTCATTTTTATTTGAAAAAGAAACACGGAAAAAGTTTATAAACGTAATTGAATTTATATTGTATAAAATTAGAAACCAGAAACACCAACGGAAATATCAAAAATGACAAAATATAAAATCAAAATTGTTTTCTGAATATTTAAAAAATAAAGAAAACAAAATACTGCACTATCCAATAATATTTATTACTCGTCAGCGAAGAATTAAGCTATAGTAAACACTATCTATGACCAATGAGAGTGGGTTACAGATCAGAAACAGATGGTCTGATTTTAGCTGCAGTAAACTATTGCTTCGGCACAAAAATACAAAATATATGAAAAATGAAAAAAAAAAAGTTAGCATCAAGAGCAGACTATGAAATAATTTTATTGAGACTATTGATCATATCGTTTTTGTTTATTTGAGTATATCCACAGACATTACTGGGTAATATGCCATCACGTTACCATGAAAGTATATGAAAATTGCATAAACAGGCATCAGAAACAATCTACTCGCAAGTATCTGGCAAATTTCTCTGCAGACTGCCATGAGGATTACGATTGAAATGTCCACCAAACCAATATTCTAACGAATGATACGGACAAATTCATCATTTTATATATTTATATTCTAAATATTTAAAAGATATAATATAACAGTAATAATATGAAAGTAATGTAAACATTCCTCGTTTCAAATTATGAAGTCCTGTCATATACTGATATCAATAATATATCTGTTTGAGTAAGTATTTCATGACCTACAATTTCGAGTTTACCTGTGGAGCTTTTAAAATTCTATCAAAACACCCCTGTTTAGTTTTGAATGACGTAAATGATGTTTTTATAAGTAAAGTGTACAAATACTTCAATGTTACATATTTAAATATTCTGATAATACTGATAGTGAAAAAACACGCTGTAAGAGGTGTCTGCTACTTCTTTTATATACCATGTAGAGGTATATTATCATATCATTTAAACAATTTATTTTGTACATGAAAATAAAATATAAAAGATACTGTTTGCTTATGTACATAACATAATAATCATACACGAGTAGTAAGTAAAATTCAGTCAACATACTGGTTCCAGCCATATTCAAGCTACCACGCGCAGATTTCCTGTTTACAACTATAGTCTAATTATTTACAATAAAATACACGACTGGTTATTTGAAAAACGAACCCCCCGGGTAAGTGTTTACTAGCCAATCATCATTAGCATTCATGTCAATGTCAGCAAAAAACCCAAAGACAATTTATATAGATTATTCCAAGGTTCTAGAAAATTTTGCCCGGGATCATAGAAAGCTGCCGATTTCAATCACACAACAGAACCATCACACATTGCAGCAGAGTTGGTTCCCTGAGATATGCTTTCATCTCTTTTTACTTGTCTTTCGACAAAAGTAACTTATACCTTGCTTCAATGTCAATATATATACATGCATCATTCCATCTAATCTTTTTTCTTTTTTTGTAGCATAACAGATTTGCATAGCAATTCCCTGTCTTTTACATATTGTAAGGCTCTAAGTATTATATATACCCTTGCAGTAATGCGTTTACACACACACACACACACACACACACACACACATATATATATATATATATGTATAGCAATAAGAAAATGGATGGGAATATGTGGTACTCATCAACTTGCAGACATTGTATTATGTCAATTTACCCGTTTATGTTTCAACTAAGAGGACAGGACAATGAAAATAATATACAAACACATATGACATATTATGTCATATCAGTAATAGAAATTAAAAAGGACATCTAGTGACCGAAGAAGGGACAATGTCTTACAGTTGTTTCAGCCTAGAGGTGACATGCCTCATTCTATCTATATAACTCCAGTAGGCTGGAGTAATTGATAGATAAAATGGATGAAAATAGAGGTGCATTTATGGCTCCCTAGGCCTCTTTAGAGATTCACAAAGTTCATGGAGTTACTTTACAATATACAAATATAAACATATAAACATATAAAAAACACACATATGTAGGCAAATGCATGCATATTTTGACATATATAGATATATATATAATTAAATAAACATAAATGCATGAATATATATATATGTACAATTAAGTGTACATACATAAACGTCTATACATGCACACCGATGAGTCAATTGTTATTCTCATTATAAGGACACATATATATATACCCGCGCACACATACATACAAACACATATGTGTATATAAGCATTCCCGTACATACATGTTCCCTGGAACAATAGTAAATGGGTATCCTTGCGCCAGTATATTGGATAGATATTATATTCCTTAGTGGGTTGGATTCACAACCCCTAACTTTCTTGAATTATATATATATATGTGTGTGTGTGTGTGTGTGTGTGTGTGTGTGTGTGTATGTATGTGTGTGTGTGTGTATATATGTATGTGTGGGGCGGTGTTTCTGTGTGTATGCATATATAT
>NC_068983.1:77655265-77656332 GCF_001194135.2 Octopus bimaculoides
TATATATATATATATATATATATATATTATAAATATACTTTGTACATATGTAATAGATGAACTGTTTAATATAATAAATGATAGGATCATATTTATTGCGTGCCCATTCTTGTCTACGAACACTATATCTAACCTAATTCTTAGTGACGCAATACGCAACCCACAAGCGTAAGAATGCGTCATAATTTTTATACTATAGGTTTCCAATCATCTTGTTTTTGTTTGAAAACCCTCAAGCTCTTTTCAGCTACTTTACAACAAAATGTATTGTATATATATCTAATTACGAGCATTATCATTATCTAATGTTGTAATCATAGCAACAAAAACAAAATAAAGGTAATAAAGTTTAATAACATTTATCATGATGATAAGATGAAAAATAAGGAGCAGTGGGAAGAGGGGAAAAGATGAGAAGGGAGAATAGAAGAACGTTCGAAAGCGTGGTAGATAAATGAGCGCGGTAGTTAAATGAATGGTGATTGTTACGAATGATAATCAAAATAAAGCTACAATTGATAATAATATTTCTGTTCGCTATCCGCATATCATGAGCTTATTTCACGTATATTGTCCCTAATACATTTATATGTAGGACTAGAGGTATGAAATTTATATAATAGATCAGTGTTTCTTTCTGTGAATATGTTAATATCGTAAATGAACGGGTGACGTATGAAAAGCATTCTCACTCACACACACACACATATATACAGAAGAAGAACCAGACAAATCTATCGTACAAGTATATAAAATGCATGTACACATGCATGTGTCTATATATGTATCTGTGAGTGAGAAAAGAAGGAGAAAGAGAGTGAGAGTGAGAGTGAGAGTCTGCATAGTATATAAGATTTATAAATACATTGTGGTGTTACAAGAGTGAAATGCAGCATATTATTTGCATAATAAATGCACACTTGTGTATATTAATTAAAACATACAGAAACACACGCATCCATCATGGTTGTGTGTGCGTTTCTATATATGTATATATTCATATATGTATATTTATACACATATACATACATACATATATATATATATATATATATATATATATATAT
>NC_068983.1:77656595-77658646 GCF_001194135.2 Octopus bimaculoides
ATATATATATATATATATATATATATATATATATATATATATGTGTGTGTGTGTGCATGTTCCTATATTTGTATGTATGCATGTAGACATGCATGTATGTATATAGAGATTTAAAGATGCACACTCCTCCACCGTTCCCAATCGAATCGCTTTTCCTAATTGCTATTTTTTCTTCCGAAATCTATTCTAAAAGACAAATTCCATCATATCTTGTGCTTGTATTCTTTGTTAACTGCAGGCAATATCCTCTTCACCAGCCATTAGCTGTCAAGTCAATACAGACACACTGTGAAGTCTTTCTTGATGGAGGAAGTTCGTTGCTTAATATGCACATTACAGTGTTGTTATCAGATCCATGCACCTTATATTCAATTATATGCATATAAAGTACATTTAGTTATGTACATAAAACATCCGGAGGTGGTTGATCGTAATGATTAAAGTAGTATTAGTGCTGGCCATATATGTGCTTTTGATTGCATAATCTCCATATTATGCCACGATTATGCAGCAGAATCATTCGTGCATTGATATATGCATGTGTTTTATTGATAATTGTATATGCATTCAACCGTTGTCTCACTGTTATTATGAATATATATGTGCTATGCCAAAGGTATTTCGATACAGATCCCTGCGTAAGAAAGCTAACTTGTGTTGTGAGCTCGGATGAAATATGAATAGTAGGTTATTTATATAGCATAGTTATTGCCCTTTGAAGATACTGCACAGACATAGATGCAGTAGAAATCAGGTGTATAATACTATTGCAATTCAGGAATTAGTGGTGAGATTGAACATTTCTAGATCGTAATATGTATAAAATGTGATAAATAGTTTGTATTTTACCAAATGTTATTCCCATAATTATGCTTCAAAGTATACTTTTTATGGGAAACATAATTTCGAATTGGTAACATTCATTTAGAAAGTTATTCACATTATTTGTGTATCTTCCAAGTGGGAAATTAGTTTCTGTGCCATATCTAAGTATTCTTTTGGTGCTAGCGATGTAAAAGACGCAAGAATTTTTAAACACAGCGTTTAAATTATATCGAAGAATTTACTAAATGGGAGCCATACTGTGCTTGCATGCTTATTGTCAAAACCTATACAGTATCTTAATACCTGTTGACAATATTAAAAGATAAAGGAGAGCTATTGCTTTGATGTATTGAAGTAGCGCCATTTGAAATCTACTTCAGACACCTCGCTCATTATTTCCTGCTTATCTTATCTACGCAGAATGCGTATGAGAGTTCTCATTACAATGTGATCTGCGATAGTTGTTTGTTTAACCCAATGGATATTTATCTATCATTAGGTTAATACCATGATATGGATGCCAAAATCCAACGGCCATTGTAAGCATTGAAAACTTTAGAAGCCGACTGTGTCCACGGTTTGTTAAATCTATTGTATTGTAATGAAGACGTAAAATACTTGTTGATGTTTATAACTACGTCAATTCTGTTTCAATTATAAACATTCCGTATTTTATAAACGACTAATTTATGTAATATGTCCTTTCTTATTCTAGAAAGCTGTGTTGAATGTGAATGTTGTTTGCGTACACTTTCAAAAACATCGAGCAACCTTGTAAATTATCTTTGTTTCAAATAGCGTGATCATATCAATGTTATGTTACCTTCATTATTTCTATTCCTGGTGACTGTTATTTAATATTTCCGTTATTTACGTTTATTAGTATTTGATAGTATACATATAAGGAATTTAGCATTGCACCTCTAACATGTGGTATAATGACTTTACTATCTACCTCTAACATTTGATATTTAGAATATTTATAAATGTATATTAATATATTCTTTTCCGGATCTGTGCTGTGATATAAGTTCTAACTCAGCATCTGATAAACATAACCTCTATCTCATGCCCAGAACCTTAAAATGCCAAAATATTCATTCCAAAATTTCGAATCAAAGTGCCAGTTTTCAAAAAGCTATCTCCGATTGCAGGTGACATATTTATAAACACACGCGCACGCAATTATATGTACACACACACACACACACACACACACACACACA
>NC_068983.1:77658856-77659702 GCF_001194135.2 Octopus bimaculoides
ATATATATATTTACATATTGATACATATCTACATTTACATACACACTTGCACGCACACATATATATGTAAGTATGTATTTATGTATGTATGTATGTATGTATGTAATTGTCTGTAGAACCGTATACATGTTAGTACGTTTTTAGATATCTAAATGTATCACATTCTTCAAAATTTAACCGAGATAAAGTTTATGACCGATTATTTTGTCTGTACACGAACGTGATAATGTGCATGTCTGTGGATTATCAGCATAGGTAAAGCATCAGACTAAACAATATTTCGTTACATTTCTTTACATTATAATATCAATGAATACTGAAATCAGCCTTCTTATCCATCCTTATGGAGCCGATAAAATAAATTATCATTGGATAGTGAGACCAATATAATAGAACTTCCCAGTCCATTAGCCTTGGTAGTGTTGCGTTAGTTTCATCAATTCATATATCTCTCTTCGTTGATTCTTTATATTCTTCTGTACTGATCAAAAAGCAATATAGCTATTTTGTCCTTCTATGTCTCTTACGTATAGTATTTTATCTTGGTTCCATTATGGCTGTAGTTCTATATATATATGTGACTATATATAATATACATGTCTAAACACCCGAGGCATGTTCCATAAATCATGAGAGCTCATTGTGATCATATAGTAAATTTTCGATGAATAGCAGTATGGTTAATTTGAAATTCAAAATATACAGGATTGTGTAATGTGAGAACATATGGGAATGAAATCAATTTCCTCAGGAAATGGGTCTCAGAATAAATAACTACATATAATGTTTGGTGTGTGCGTCACCCATTACACATCATATCAGCATATATATATATATATATATATA
>NC_068983.1:77660245-77673905 GCF_001194135.2 Octopus bimaculoides
ACACACACACACACACACACACACACACACACACACACACACACACACATATATATATATATATATATATATATATATATGTATATGCATGCATAAAGAAACATACATTACAACCATACAATCGAGGTACGCCCGAAAAGGAATGGATGATGTCAGAGAGAGGATAAATTGCAAGAAAACGGAGTAAGTTTGTAGGATTGGACAACGGCACATTTATTTGGTTCACAAGGCTCATTTGAGTAAAGGTGAGAACATCTAAATAATTCAGGAAATCAGTCTATTATTATGCTAACAGATGAGCTAGAAAGAGAAGTAACAAAACGAAGTGCCTGCAAGGATTAAAGATTTTCATTAAGTGAAGTTGTAATCACCAGGCATAAGGCTTTGTTTGAAGATTAACTTCAGTTAATTGGATCCTGTAATTTGTGTCCGTATGTGTAAATGTGTCAGGTTTATGTATCGGTGTTTGTGTGCATGTGAGTATGCGAGCGTATGTGTGTGCGTGTGTGTGTGTACATGTGTGTATACGTGTGTGAGTATGTATCAGGTTATGTGCCTTCATTTGTGCGTTTGTGAATGGTTGCAGGCGTGTTAAACACTGAATAAAATCCAGCATTTATATTTGCAGTTTTATTCTTTAGATAATACTTTGTACCACATACTATTGTGCGATTAAATGAATATTCTCTTTCACTCTCTTTCACTGACTCTCTCCCACTGATTCTCTCTCTCTCTCTCTCTCTCTCTCTCTCTCTCTTTGAGTATGTACATATATATATTCACACACACACACACATACACACACACACATTTACACACACACACATATATATATATATATATATATATATATATATATATATGCGCGCGCGCGTGTGTATTTGTACAAATGCATACATATAAAGCCTTATGAGTAGATTTGATTGACGGAAACTAAAAGATGCCCGTCGAATATATATATATATATATATATATATGTGTGTGTATCGTTGTATATCCCCTCACCAACACTCGACAATCGATGCTTTTTTGTTTATGTCCCCGTAATTTAATGGTTCATCAAAGGTTATCGATAGAATAAATACTAGGTTTAACAACGAGTAAGTCTTGTGTCGATTTCTTCGATTAAAACCCTTTAAGTTGGTGCTCCAGCATGACCGCACTCAAATGACTGACACAAGTCAAATATATATATACATACAAACGCACATACACATACACACATATGCACATACAAATATACATATATAGATATAAGAAACTTCACGGCAAATTTTAGAGACTCCCAAATTATAGGTGAGGACGTTTTAATACACAGCGATTTATATCTTCGATTATTTTTCCCTGCACTGATTAAGTGTAAACTCTGGTATAGAGAGAGAGCGACCTGAACGAATTTATATCTTATTACAGAGGTCTGCGACCAAAATATTGTTGTACATTTATTTAGTGAAACTGATGAATTTTTACCTGCTGATTTTAAAATTTAGAAAGAAATTGTCTTATCACGTATTTCTTCCCAATATCGACATTTGCATTTTAGCATTACATCCAAATTTTACAACTGTCTTTTATTATTACTATTAATTACCGCTTTGAAACAGACTATGATATAATTGTGAAATATAAGTGTGAATTGAAAAATGGGAGCGACTTGAATGATCTAGTGATATACTTAGGATCCACATAGGAGACAGCAGAGCTTTTATGTTCCAGACTTAAATTCATGAAGCTTTAAGCTCCTCACGCATATTGAAACCGCGAAAAAGAATTTGTCCCTCATTTTGCTTAAGAAACTCATTTGGTTTATTTTGCAGATCTGTGAGGACTAAGAGGAACGTTTGGCCTAAATTACAGCCCTTATGAATAGAAGCTCTTTAATGACTCTTTACAGAAACATATTAACGCTGTTCTAATACATGGTGGTAATAAATATGCTTCCGTCCCTGTTCGATACTCACTGATTATGAAGAAAACATATGAGAATTTGGTGTCATTCTTATGCAAGGTTAAGTTCAAAGCTTACAGGTAGTCGATTTGGTCTAAAGATAAATGACCAACTAGAATCATTCTTACTCTCGTAACAAAGAGTATATCCTTCAAAATTCCGAAAAGGGCTCTTTTGCTTCCTTTTAATATAAAACTTAGCCTCATGAAGCAATTAGTAAAAGCTTTGGCACAAGATGGAATGAGGTTCAAATATTTGCATAGTAAGTTTCCAGCCCAATCAGACGACAGTGTTGAGGAGTATATGTTTGTAGGACGACATATAAGGTAACTCGTTCAGGATGAAAATTTGTAAAACTCTCTTAGTTATTCTGAAAAACATATAGATATTTTTTTAAAGTGTCATTATTCTGAAAAAATACATAGTGATTAGTTTTCAAGACGTCATGGAAAACGTCGTAATTTATTACAAGGATCCAAAATACTAACACATAATGGGGAAAATGCTGGCAAAGCTCGTGGCCCTAGGTTGGAAAATCAGCTTTAAATTCAATTTCCCACATGCCCATTTAGATTTTCTTCCGGAAAATCTTGGGGATGTGAATAAAGTGTACGAGCAAATGATTCAAGATATAAAGAATATGGAAAGAAGATATCAGGGAAGATCGAATATCAATATAATGGCCGCCTAGTGTTGGCTGTTGCATCGTCAATGTCCATCAAATGCTCATAAACGAAAGAGTTCCTGGCGTAGTTTCCAAGACAAAAAGAAAGGATTTTTAAGTACCGAATCTAAAAATTGAATCAAACCATTGGAAAACGTATTTCCTCAGCTTTCCGCTGTCTTCGAGCCATTTTATTTCATTAAATGAATTACTAAGTTCATTTTGTCGCACACTATATGGATTTACCTACGAGTTATGGTATATTTTCCCATTAAATTCTGAGAAAATGGGAAAGAGTTTTCTTTTTTTAATATTTCGAATTAGCACCACATATATTAAGTAATATGCAATTGTCAAAGCTATTTTCAAAAAGTTCCATTTCGCTAAACTGTGTTATCTGCACTAGCTTCCATACGACAACAAAAGGAAGTTTGTCTTTCTTATGTCTGATAGTAACAGATAATGCGATAATGTTGATAATGTGATACACTTTGAAATGCTTCATAGCTACCTTTGAAGATTTATTACAATGAAGGCTATCAACGTACAATAGTGTACTCCTTATAATAAATACTGCTTTTACCAATGCAGCAGCTGGTCTCTCTTCACACCTAGCTTTTTTATTTTTTTATTTTTAGAATGCATTCCTCTCTCATACCCGATATTTTGGGTGGTGTGGTTGCCTTATTCATTAGAACAGAAACTTTTCAATTGAATGACTGCATGTATCTGACGTAAAAGACACTGGGTGGATATGGAAAATTGACAAAGTCACGAAACAGGCAGTCAGTGCTTCTTTTGAAACAGTTGTAGCACTCGACTACATCTTGGATTCTTTTTTTTTATTTAGAAATTTGATTGCATCATCTTGTGCGTGGGTGTGTTTGTGTGTGTTTGTGTGTGTGTGCGTGCTTGTGTGTGTCTTAATACATACACACCCACATACCCACACATAAATATACATATATTGAGAGAGAGTGTGAAAGGGATGATGTGTGTGTTTGTATGTTTATTAACACACATTTCCTAACTTTGTGCTGCTATGTTTTTTTAGCCCAGTGATTTAAACGGTGTTCAATATTTACTTAGGATGCAAACATGTTTTAACTTGTATTAAAACTTTTAGATAGTGTTTTTAAACAAGTCAGTTTTATATCAATTTTATGAGTTAAATTCACTTTATTTTTCGAATTCTTCTTTCATGCGTAAATACGTCTGGCTTCTAGCCTGTAAGTATGCTTCTTTTGTTTACCATGTTTCTTTCATAGGTAAACTTTTTCAATTTATATAGAATACAGTTATTTTTAGAGGAAGGTCTAGAGTTAGTAAAATCAAGCGATAAATCAAAACAGGGTACTACCCACACGTATAATATACTTTTCTACTCTAGGCACAGGGCCCGAAATTTTGGGGGAGGAGGTCAGTCGATTGGATCGAACCAAGTACGTGACTGGTACTGAATTTATCGATCCCGAAAGGATGAAAGGCAAAGTCGATCTCGGCGGAATTTCAACTCAGCTAACTTTTCTGCAGCTCGCTGCCTTCCGCACATATGGAATAGTGGAATATCGTATACCATATGAAAACAAAAATCAAGCAGGGAAAGAGTAAGACTGTTAGCATTGTTGAAAATAATGAATATCGGGAGCGACAAGAAACAATACAGATACATAACATCAATGATGATCAGAAAATGGTAATATTTTGAAATGCTGATAAATATTCTCTAATAACTGTACTTTAACTTGATAGAAAGAACGAGAAGACTATAAAGTTTGTCTCAATATGATTAAGTTAGTAGTTCAATATGTTATGCACCGCGTAAAGTAAATCTAATTAGAACTAATTAAGCAATGAATACATTTATTATTAGTCAATGGCTCATGTTAATTATTCAAGTGATTACGTGAGACATGTTTGGACATGCTTCGATCTTCGTTTAGACTTCATGCTAGTTGCTATAGTAGTGAATAGATGACTATATAATACGGGATAAACTGTTATTCGCATTATTAATTTCAAAATTAGTTAGGTAAAATCATTGTTCACATATTGCTTCGGACATTAAAATGCTTAATAAGAGATACCCATGTAGGGAAGGAAGCTTTGGGGAAGGCTTTCTTTTCTGAATGCAGTATGTCTGCAATCTTTTCAGGTACTTGTCGAATAATTTAAGTAATATATGCATTTGACTACGATAGAGCTGGGATGGATTGTCAGTATGAATATTGCTGTAGTCTATACAGGCAGCAGGGATTAAACATCGTGCTCTTGAGAATGCTAATGTCTTCAAGTTCAATAAGAGGGCGTACCTGTGATGAAAACAATGAGAGTTCATTCAACCTGTTGATGGGTGTTACAGGTTATCCGAATATAAGCAGTCTCATTCGGAGGCAGAGTTGGCAACTGTGTGTTCAAAGTGAGTGCGGAAGGACCCTGTCAGTGTAACACTATTCAATATTAGTAAAGTCACGGAATCTCCAGATAAGATGGGTCAGGGAAGTAGAGTTTTCCATACTCTTGCACCTCCTGTCCTAAATTATCTGGTATCGAATGGCGTATCATTGACAGAACAAGAAGAATGAACAACGTTACGGTTGCCATTAGATGTACGCGCTTTTCATGAAGTTTCAAGTCAATGGCAGCAGGCAACCCAAATAAACCGACTTAGGATTTCCTGCTCCATACTGAAAGTCAGTTTACTCTGTCGCCCGTATATGCTACAGCTATATCCATGCTGACAATCCAAACTAGAACATGAAATTTTATTCCAGTTTCACCAAATATGGTTCATGCTTTGAAAATACTATTGCCGTAAGAGTGAGAGTTTCCTCTAGCTCTCGACAACATACTCGCTCTGCCATGTGAACTAGCAAATGCAATAGAATAAATAAAACCATATCGCAATTTCCAGACATATCCTCAACAGCAACCTACCGACATCCTGTCCGTCCACACACGCTTAAGACAAAGAAAATAAATGATAACCTTTCAGACTAATAATGTCATATGACATTTGTTACCACTAGGGACATAACAACTGGAGACAATTTTGAATTTGTCTCATATACTGTATCTTGACATAGATGTCCGACGATTTAGGTTGTTGCAACGAACCATCGAAACTATTCATCAAGTATGAAATTTGTAGTAAGGTATATCATAAACTTTGACAGCTGTTCATTTTGCGCCATTATCATTTTTAGCTGCTATTTCTGAACTTCGGTATGTGGTGAAGCAACCTGTTGCTGATCCCTTAATTTTGTTTATAAATGTATAACTTTTTAATAAGTTCCACACCGATAATGGTGCTTACATATCGAAAGGCTTGGTAAAAATTATTAATTATTAATTTATTAATAAATTAATAAATTGATAATCCTTTACCCTTTTAATTGTAGATAGATAGATAGATAGATAGATAGATAGATAGATAGATAGATACACATGCATCATTATATCCGTGTACGTATGTATGCAATTGTGTGTGGACAGGTGAATGCATTTAGATGCATAGAAACTCTCGGGATTGTATTCTCATAATTCAATGCTGAAATTTTGAATTATGAGATTTCGTTTGTGTATCCCCTCGCACATATTCATAGAAGCATATATAAGTGATTAAAAAAACCATTATGTTGCAGTTATGTACAGATTACGCAAAAAATATGAATTTTGAAACCTTTAGTAATGTTGATATTACGCATGAAAATATCCCTAAGTATGGAGATTTGGAATCCTTGTTAGCTGATTTAATGTCCAATATGGTGTGACGGCATAAATATCGCATGTCTACGAACTATAGAGTAAATATAGTTACAGTTATTTATGCACGTGTTACTTTTTCATTTGAAGTAGTTTGTCGGTAGGCTTGCTTTACTCTAATTAATTATCAATATCGGCAGCGTAATTCTTGTTTGTGTCAAAGCATTGTGCTTCCCCATTGTATAATAACTATCATTGTTAATTACGACATTATTTTAGGCAATTAACCTTTTGTGCGCTCATTAATTTCTTGTGAACGCAATTTATATTCTACGTTGGTCACAAAATCTTAGCATGCGTACTATCGTGCAGTTTAGAAGAAATACTGGCAAGAATCTGTAATTTAGTGTACAACGAAAAATTAGGCGTTGTATTTTGCGTTTCACTGTAATAAGTGGATACAGCTACATTCACCAACCTGTCAAGTTAGTGTTCGACCGACTGTTCCAGACATTTTACTTTTGATGATGATTATCTCGTGAATACTCAACTTTACGATATTCATGTCAGTAGTTCCGCCATTTATCCAGCTAATTTTTCAAACAAGAATCGTGCGTGCGGAATGTATTGGGAATTAAATGTGCATTTATCACGTTGTGCTACCGTACTATATATGTATAATGTTAGCCAACATAAGAGGTTAAGCTCGAATAATCTGAGGAAAATACGGGAACAGCCGATGTTAACCGGAAACAAAATTATCCTTGAATTTATATTACATGCGTGGAGACAACTGTTCAGTGCAAACTAAATGTGCATATGGAAGCCACACTGTCCCTATATCTCTATCAGTATAGGTAACAACTACTGATATGTATGTGTGTCTGTGAAACAATCTCATTCATTTATGCATTACTCATTTAAGGTTCCAAAATGTTTCCGGACTCATCATTAGAATGATGCGATGATAATATCGTCTTTGCATGCTTTGAAATAGGCTTCAAATGATCATGTGACTATTAAACATATCAACGCAGGATTAATAAAGTATATAATGGTAACCTCTAAGTTTCGTTTTTCATTCTACATATGTATTTGTGAGTTAATTTCAGATTTGTATTTAAAGTCTTAGCCAAGGCGGCGCGGGAAGTGTAATGTATAGGTAATACTTGTATGCAAGCAAACGGAAAGATCATTTTTATTTATCTTTTTTTTTTTAAATTAAATTATATTATAATTTTTTCTCATTTTTCGACATACCTTAGACGGAAAGCTAGCAGAATCGTCCATATGTCGAGCAAAATTTTTGCGGCAGTTCATCCGTCTTTACGTTCTGGATTCAAATGCCGCCAAGGCCGACCTTGTCTTCCATCCTTTCGGAGTCAATTAAATAAATACCAGTTGAACACTGGGGTCGATGTAATTGATGTAGCCCTTCCTTCAAAATTACAGGCCTTGTACCAAAACCTGAAATCATTATAGGCACACCATCTATATCAGTTCCACTTCAGCATATATCTGAAACATAAACTGAAGAAATTTTATAAACGAACACGAAACAAACTCTACCTCGACAAAACAGGAAGTTTAAAATCCTTCTATAATAACCAAATTACTTATAGAGCAATGAACACCTAGAGAGAAACATATAAACATTCAACCTTTGCTCAAACAATTTTGTGAACATCAAAGAACAAGCAAAAAATTGTCTATACTAACAACGCCATGACATGCCTCACAAATAACCTTAACCTTACAAATCGAAACAGGAAATACACGAAATAACAACTACAACAAGTAAAGACAAGACCAACTTAAACTTACGAATTACGTACATTATGCTATGAAGGAAAGGTGATACACCCAATTACTAAGGGTTTAAGTACTGAACTTTGTAACTTTATGATTATGGAGAACCCACTTTCCATTGCTTGTGATGATTCTGTTCTTCAATGGCGAGCAGATAGGAATTTTTGATTAAGTTGAAGAGCAGTCAGATGATGAGAGACACAGTGACCAAGTTTCGACCATTTCCATAATTCCTGTAAAGCTTCTCCAGCTTGTTTTGGATTTCCCTCAATTACAGATTTCTGAAACCCAATATTGGCAGTCTTCAGTCGTCCAGATCGAGTGGCGTCTGTGAGGGAAAACTTCCCGGAGAGCAACCGACACAGAGGACGAATATCTCTTGCCGTTTCCCTTGCTTAACTGCCCCTTTTGAATCCATACATCATGCAGTGTATAATACATAGGTCATGTAAACTCATTTTAAATTTTGATATCGATAAAATTTGAACAACTATCGTATAAAGTAATCAGTAAAGAGTATTACAATTATTTTACCGTAAGTGTTGGAAATTACTTCCAATGTGATCGTATCAAAAGTGCGACTGGACTTTCTTTCCAAGCTGATATATTTGCCTGTAGCAACACTTGTAATCTTATAGTAGCTATATACTTCCATTTGGCTGAATGAATAAACTGATATAAGCATGTAATTAAACCCCTCAATTCTATAGAAATAGTGTACTGTGAAGAACAGACTAACGATCGTACAAAGCTCATTTTTATTGGTTTACATGTACATACACATATGCATACCACACATATAAACCTATGCATAAAGACACTAATACACACACAGTTATGCACAGGTATAAGCACATGCATGTTGGTGAGCGTGTTTAAATAGCTATAAAAATGTACACACATATTGATACTTGTATGCAACCATATACTGATTGGTGAATGCATAAATGATACAAGTATTTGTTGCATCGTATTATTGCTAACATTTCTGTGTGAATTGTGTCTATGACATCAGAGTGTGTTATATGCAACCACTGGATGCTGCATGTGAACTGTCTATGCAGAGAGACTGCGGAGCATGTCAGTTGAAAAGAATTATTAGGTATAATGTTCACTGTATAAAACATAGATATATCTATCACAGTAAGCACGTGATACGAAATATATTTGATATGACAACGATTCGGTAGGTGGTACTACAGACGATATATAATATTAAAAAAAATATATGTATTACATTAGAACGATTTTGCAAATCACGTTCATGAGAAGAAAAGCGTGGATATGTTACATGTAGAATTTTGACGGAAAATTGTTATTTACGTCTATCCTACCAATGATGTAATTGTATGGTGATTGCATCATATTTACAGTAGCCGAGGAATTTGTAGATAACAGGAAAGACATTTTGTGTTATTAATAACTTTTTAACGATGTTATTAAGAGCTATACGTGTACAAATGTATATGTAGTAATTAATGATGCATACATATGGATGTGTAATTGTAAATGTTATATGTAGTTATTTGAAATAAATGGGCATTTGTCATGGTGTTCTGAAATAACATATTTACAACAGGTGTTCTTTCTGATACAACCGATTTCATTGTTTTGCATACTATGATATACACAACATACGAAGCAATTTTAAGCCAACGCCCATTGCGTATAATACTAGTTTCGTAAAGGAAAAAAAGAAAATAGAAAGGTAAACAAATAAAATAAAGGGAGAAAACGAAAGAAAATTCACAGGGACAATATTATTATTTTAGTGTATTTGCACAGCTTCTAATGCTGGGGGTGAACTATGGTTCAGATGTCCATTACCAGCGAACTAAGGCATCACCTGTTATTTTTCGAGCACCATCCGGAGTATTCGAGCGGTTCCAAACAGTACTGTTTTCTGCAAGTGCTCCACCCTTATTGTAGCCCCTATATGTTCCATGTACTTCTCAAGATTTTTACTCACTACTTCCAGGGATCCGAAAATTATTGGTAGTACTACCAGCTTTTTCATCGACCACAACTGCTTATACCCCCAAGCTAACCTGTCATATCTATCAACTTTTCTTTCTTCCTTATCGCACACCTTGTTGTCAGCTGGGCATGCTATATCTATGACCCATCATCGTTTGATTTTTTTTCTCAATTAACACTATGTCTGGTTTCTTATTCCCTATCTCATGGTCACACTGAATCATAAAATCGCACAGGACCTTTGCATTTTCATTGTTCATGAAGCCTTCGGGTTTATGTTCGTACCACATTTTTGTTCCGTCAAGTCCATACTTGTTGCAGAGTATCCAATGGATAATCCTTGCTATATTGTCTTGACGTCTCTTATACTCATTGTGAGCAGTGGCTGGTAATATGCCGTACGGTTTCACCATTTTATCCACAAATTCTGCATTTATCACTTTCGATGTTTTGTCTTTTCTGTATTTTATGTAATTGGTTCTTAATGCTTGCTTCGTTTCCGGTTTTAAATCATTTTTAGTCATCCATAGCCATCTTTTTACTCTGTCTGTCTTATCTTCAATATCCGTATGCAATTGATCATGCATTCTTTTCTTTATCTGCCTGTTTTCAGTTTCATTTATTCTCAATTCCCTGCACAGTGCTTTATCTTGGCAATCTTCCATCCTACACAAGCCTGATTTTTTTACTTCCAATAATAACGGTCCTGTGGCTTTTTGTTACATACCATGCTACGTTGTTTCCTTCTGCCTTAATGATGTGTTTGCATCCAATCAGTCCTGGTTATGAAGTAGATAGAAGAGACGGACTATAAGTACTTGGGAATAAATATTGGAAATGGATAAATTGATGGATAAAAAATATTAATATTATTATTGTTGCTGTTGTTGTTGTTTTGGTTTGGCTCAGGTTCGTTCATATTCCTGCTAGTATTCATGTGGGTAGCGGGTTACTATGTGTAACTTTAGGTATTCAGAAATTTTGAGCAGTCTTACAAGTGCTTAGAACCCTCCAAATAATCCTGGTTGTCCCTAAGAGACATACTTTCTGTAGGAGCTCTACCGGGCCTTTAGCCATTTGGTTATAAATTTGCTTCCTGTTCCCAACGCTCCTTTTATTAGAGGCACGACCTTTACTTTTTGCATGCTCCAAATGTTTCCTATTTCAAATTTTAAAGGATTGTATTTTATTGTTTTTGTTTTTCGTCCTCTTTCTTCACGATTCTGGAATCAAACGGGCATGATTCTAACGGCACAAAGCTCAAAATTCGATTACACTGACCTCGATATCCACCTCCCATTTATTATAACGATCCGAAACTACGGAAGGCGAAGTCGACCTCAGTAGCATTTGGATTCAGAGCGTAAGACAGACGAAATGCCGCTTAGTACTTTGTCCGGCGTTTTATTGTTTCTACCAGCTAGTCGCATTTAAAACAATGATAATCATCTTTACAATAGGCCTAAACCCTGAAATTTGTTGGGGAAGAGGAAAGCCAATTACATCGAACCCAATCTTCCACTGGTACCTAACATATGAATAGCGAAAGGAGTTCATATGTTAAGTACAACGAGGGAGGAGTTCAGTCGACCTCAGTACTCAACGAGTACTAATTTTTTCGAGCGTGAAACGATGCAAAGGGAAATCAACCTTACAGAATTTTAATTCGAAACGCAATGAATCGGAAGAAATTCCGCTAAGCATTTTATCCGCCAAGCATTCTGACAGTTCGTTGCCTTAAGAACAATGATAATTATGAATCCTAATATAAGCAGAGTGCGATCAAATTCGTCAGCTTGTTTGAGTTGACGATGATAATAGTCATTCCAGCTGTGATTATACAATTTATATTTCCAATCACATATTTTCAACAATTCATTCATTTTTAAGTAAGTTAGGATTTAAGAGTTTAAGCAATTATTTCTAGGAATATAAGTATAGGTTATCCGGTCGGATTATGTAAAGAGGTTTCATTTATTAATAGAAAAATGTATTACATAACGCCATAAAACTTTTACCCGTTTTAATATGTGAAATGATGTCTGTATTTGTCCTTTCATGTGATATATCACCATGCAAGTTTCCGATGGCCAAGCTATGACAAATAATATAAAAAAATCTTAATCGTTTTACTTTGCAGCAAATTATAGTTCACATTGATTTTATATGAAAGTCAATTAACTTGTAAAAGCGCCCGCAATGCCAGTATGCTCCAATATTGAGAGAGTTGCACATTTATTATCAGCAACCCGAGAATAATCACTATGTGGTAACTCGATCTGTATGAAATATCAAACACATCCACTTCAAATCACATCTTAGCGTCTTTAAAAAGAATAACCTAGCCCGATGTTTATTAGGCCAATGAAAACAATGGATCGTATCTGATCAATCGCAACCGATATGGAATTAAACAAGAAGAACAAACAACATTTAATATCTGCGTTACAATGCAGGAGTGAGAATACCTGCTTTATAATTTATGAAGTCTAATTATTTTTCGACCTGACATTATCCTTACTCGTGGATGTTTTCTCATAAAATTCATATTTTTCATCAAAACTTCATTGGAATTCCTTTATCAGATGCATAATGCAATCATTCTGCATGCCACAAAGCAGTAGTTTCCTGTTCATGATAGAAAAGAAAAATTGACTATAGGCCAGCATTTTTTTTTTTTTTTCAAACTGATATTTGTAAACAACCAGTTTTTGCAAAGATATCATAATTAATATAAACATAACACTTTGTACAATCAACTATATTACAGCTGGTGGCGAACGAGTGAACGGCTATAAATTAATAAATCAAAATGAGTACCACGTAGATTGGATTTGTCAAATATACATCCTTTCGATAACAGTAATTGCACCGTCATGGATACAGAGCCATGGAGAAAGAGGATTTATTAATCAAAGGACTTTGCATACTCTTTACTGTGACACACTGCAATCAACTTTCTACTCGCTCTGCAAACGATACAAAAAAAAAAAATGAAAGCAGTACGCTGAGAATAATTCAAGCAATGATCCCCACTATTTCTTCTTGTGATGCCCAAAAATAAAACCTTCAACGAAATTATGGTAAGTTCAGACAATTGGATTAAAATATGAACAATGTAGTTCTCATAGAATAAATATCTTACAATTATCGAGTTTCCTTATTTATATATTTTTATATTTAGTATGTCTGTGCTGTAGAATTTATATAGCTTCTTAAGTTTTAATGAAGCAATAAATACATTGCTCTTTCTCCTCCATTTTGTGTATTATGTATGTGTGTGTGTGTGTGCATGTGTGCGATGTGTGTGCATGTGTGTTTGTGTGCTGTGTGCTTGTATAGGTGTATGCGTGTATATATATATATATATATATATATATATATATATAGAGAGAGAGAGAGAGAGAGAGAGAGATTTATAGAATCATTATCCTATAGTTCTGTATCCCGTTTACTAGTAAAACCTAATACCCCAGCATCATGTACCAACTAGAATGATTTTATATCATACACACACATACACAGACACATAAACGCACACACACACACATACATAA
>NC_068983.1:77674096-77686526 GCF_001194135.2 Octopus bimaculoides
TATACATATTTA
Source organism: Octopus bimaculoides (assembly GCF_001194135.2). Classification (NCBI taxonomy): domain Eukaryota; kingdom Metazoa; phylum Mollusca; class Cephalopoda; order Octopoda; family Octopodidae; genus Octopus; species Octopus bimaculoides. The sequence goes on from NC_068983.1 coordinate 77,674,109, forward strand.
TATATACTTTAGTAGCTTTTGAAATTCACACACATAGACACACGCGCAGGCACACAAACATAAACACGTATATAAATGTATATATCACACACAAACATCAGAAATTCAAATATCCTTTTGATATACCTTTGTCAAGATCCCAACATTTGACTCTGCTGGGGGCTTAATTACATATATCAAAATCAATATATAAAAACAGATATTATTTGATATTCAGAAATATTCAAATATTACCAACATTTATGAAAGTTCTGATCACCATCATCACCACCACCATTGTCACTATAAATTAAAAAGATAAAAAGAATTTGAAAACCCCGGTTAAACAATAAATTTATTCCTGTTTATCATTGACTTCATGTTTTGCTATCATTTTTTTTCTATACCATCTGTCATTATCTGATCTAGACTGACATGCTTGACCTAAACAGAATAATTTGTCTTTCTAGTGAAATATGTCAATAAATTTTGTTTACACATGAAATATCAAAGAACGTATTCAACCAAAGAGTTCATGTCAAACCTATTATATTCTCTTTCGATAAGAACATATTCCTTGGACTCCAATTCTTTAACATCCATTTGATTTACACAATATTTTTCCATCTCCCCATCGTTTTAAAAATTTCGTTTTAATTGTTTCTTTTAGCCTTTGTGTTACCAAGACCAAAACTTTTCCTATGCTCATGAGCTTTATTTCATATAAACATTTTCCCCTACTTCGATCAGGTAAAGAGAAGAACATGATGCAATACAAAACTGAATGCATATTCTATGCATTTTGACTATCAATACCAGCACAATAGTCCAAAGAGATAATATAATCTGCAAGTATTTAAGCAGCCACAATGACCACGTCTACAGTATTGTGCACGGCCTATACAACCATTTAGAAAAGTGAAGATGGCGATAATGCGGAGAAACAACTATGACACCAGGGAATACTTTTCATGGCTTCCTCTAAATTCATTCCAAAACCTTTACAAATCTAACATAAATCTCTGCATGTTCATACTTAAAATGGATAGGTCAGCTGATAGGTTTTCTCCTTACGTTAAAGGTTATACTGAGGAAGCTTGCAGAATATGACAAATCTGGAGTCTATACTAATATGTTATGATATAATGAAAAAAACCATTGCGATGAGAAACTTTAGATAATCTCTACGCGTTACACAACTTGTCAAAATTAAAAACAGAATATTGTTCAAATCACACCAAGTTGCACATAACCTATCAGAAAAACAGGCTAGTTGTAATTAGAACAACTCTCGTTAGATGACCTTTGGATTAGGAAGGATGTGCTAACATAAATTTAACATTAACGACAAAAGCAAAAATTATCAATACGCCAACGTTGGCGTGTAAGTATACGTTGGACTACTGTAGGAAATAGCAGATATATCGCATTGGAACCATCTTAGAAATACGTTAGATCATGTATTTCGAGATATATTATTCCTGAAATAAAACAAGAAAGCTGAAAATAATTTGACCATAGCTGTGCGCAATCAAGGAAGAACGAAGTAGTTAAACAATGTCAATAATATATAAAAACTAGACAGAAGCTAATAATATTAACAAATGCTGTCAAATAATTTCTCTCTCATATCGATGGCATTCACAAAAGAAAGGAACATAGTGCATATTCAACAGGTACCATTTTAAATTTATTGTTTAAATCACATAAAAATCGCATAGTGCAAAATAGGGAAATTAACTAAAAATAGATAATAATAGCTATTATTATAAAACGACAAAACTATCCCCTAGGAAAAGCTTAAGGACAGCAATATAATTGCATTCTTAACTCCTTTATAGGCTTCATTGTGAATTCCTTAAGTAGTATATTATAACACTGTAGCAATCAGAGGAGTAAAAGCCCTTCTCTTGCCAGTTTGGTATTACTAAAGAAAGGCAATGTAGAATATACTACAGAGAGGCGTACGAAAAAATATTTCGGGTTCTGTAGCATAGTGTAAACAGAGAAATAAATTTACATACACCAAAATAAGCCTCAGACTTTCGTTTGAAAGTATCATTGTATTATTTCAACCGCTTGTAACTGTTGTTCAGAAGCCATGTGTAGTAATTTACATGTTTGCTGATGAATCCAACGTTTAATTGTTGTACACATGTGAAATGATATAGTTTCAACTTTAGACTTTTCAACACCCGTTAACATGGCTTCCTGCTTATATGAGAACGCTGTGTCAATTCACGTGTTGACTTCTTTGGACTTCGAGTAATCTTTTGGCGAATGTCCTGACAAACTTCCGACGTTCGAACTGTAGGGTCTCTGTTTTGGGATGTGTACACTGACCCCGTAGCGCGCCACTTCTTAACTAACATTTGTATCGTTCACTTTGCCGGTAAACATTTACCTGGAAACCTGACTTCAAAAATTTCACGCGTTTGCTTAACAAAATATATCTTCACATACGCTTCTGCAATCTCCTCTCTTTCCGCTACTGAGTATGTCATTTTGCAGAGAAGGTAAGAAATGTTTATTCAACGCAATCTTACAATCCACAAATGTGGTGAAGTTGCATTGAGGATAACATAGCAAATGGTGCACCATCTTTGTTCAGCAGTTACAACCGGTGTAAATAACACATTAGCACTTGCAAACGAAAGGTGCTTTTTCGTGTGTAAATTTACTTCTGTGCTTACACTTTGCTACGGAACACGGGCTACTTTTTTTGTGTGCCACCCTTTAGAATCAAGCATTTAGTTCATAAGGGATTAGTTAACTTTAAAATATTACAAATTATAACATGCAATGTAATTTCTGTAAATAGCGGATATTCAATGTCCTTCTATTAATTCACTTTACAAAATGAAATTCTTAAGTAAATCTATATCTATCAACTTATATACATCTTTAAATACCAAGAATGAAGTATCGTTGTGGTCAATTGATCATTAGATCATACCATCTAAATATGCAAACAAGCATATATGCATCAACTCACGATATAGTTGTATAAAATACCAAGTTACATTGGATGACATAGTCTTAGATAACTTGCCAGATATCACATACTACACGCTTGAACAGGACTGATCACAACTGTACACGATCTGCGCAGACATTGCCGTAAAGCAGCAAGAGCGATAAAATTTCTAAAGGTAAATCTAAAGCAAATAAACCGGTGCAGTTATTGACATGAAATACGTGATAAGACACTATTCCATATAACAACTTGCACCTTTATTATGCAGAAATTGAATCTTTAAGATCGCATATTATATAAACATGGAAAAGCTATCAGTGGTATATTGTGTTGGGTAAATGCACTTATAATGTTTGTTTCAGACTCGTTATTGAAGAAGAATTTGTGTCCTTTAATCTGGAATCGTCTTGCGTGATCGCAGGTACGTTCATTGTATGCTGATATTCATTCGTACATACATACGTACATACAAACACACACACACACACACATATATACATATACACATACACACACACACGCACACACACACATATATATTTATATATATATATATATTATATTATTGTGGTAACAACACTAGTAGTAACAACAAGGTAAAGTTACCTTCTCGAGTCATGCCGTCTCATAGATGCGGGTCTTTCAGTTTCATAGCGTATAAGTTCCCCACCTGGATGGGCCGCCAGTCCGTCTCACGATACCTCATTTTTGCTAGCTTAGTAGATTGGAGCAATGGGAAAGGAATAGAAACTACAACCTTAGAATAATGAGTCCAATACCCTATTCAGTAAGCTACGCGCCTCCACTATAACAGTAACGACGACTAGAGGAGACGATACATATGATTAAATAACTGTTGTCTCAGGTGGTTATACTTAAAATTGTCAACAAGTTTGAAACCTTAATAAGAAGGAAATAATGTAAGAGCCCTTATCGATAGTTAATTCAGTATTCATGTGGGTAAAATATTGAGAAGTATGATGAGCAGATTCGAAATTGCTACAAGGCATTTTCTAGATAAATATGTACAAATTTAATACTTTTTTGTTTCCTGGAGCTAATAAGTTTCAATCTATAATTCTTCATCTTGAAATTTCATTGCACTTAACTTATAAAATATCCCTCTAGGCTTCATTTCCCTGAAATATGAATGCAAGAAGAATAAGAGAGTAAATATTCATAACCCTTTCAGAGGTTCGTATTGACATTTTCTGTGAAGTGACAAGTAAAAAATAATGTTGAACCTTAAGTAGAGGACAAAAATGCAAAACTTTCTGTTTTTTTCTTATAGATTTCATATAAAATTTACTAAAGCCAGCAAACATTTAGTAAAATATATATATAATTTTAACATGCCGGAAAGAAGAAATTATCTCCCACTTTCCTTTTCTGAACAACTCTCATCAATCCCTGATTATATAACGACTTATTTCACACTTCACAAAAATGATTTTGGAATTACTGAAGCAAAATTCACACCAGTCTCTTACCATTGTTTCTTCAATCACATTTCCATAAGCTTTAACACTTTTTAACAAAAACACTCTAACATGTGTTTTGCTTCTTGAAATTTACTGTTTAATTCAACATAAACTAACTCAATTATAGGAATATGTTTTAGTAAACATTGTATGGACTGTGAAATTCCTGGAACTAAATATTCCCTAACTCTAGAAAAACAATTTCACATATAAAAGTCTAGACATATGTATCCCCTTATATACAAAGATCATACAGACACACACAACCCATGCACGCACAGACACGCACACACACACACACACACACACACACACACACACACACACACACACACACACACACACACACACACACACAAATACACATTCATGCACCTGCAAAATCACATGCGCGTCAATTATCTGTTCGCAGGTCAGTTCGACCGGAACAACTCTGCAACAACTACAAGAATCTCACTAAACAGTTTGACAGTCCTTCTATCTTTAACAAATTTCAAGTACTTAAATACTTAATCTAGCAAAGAACACTCTTGAAATTTATGCTTGAAATTTACCAATAGATGTGAAATCGATATTGGTTTGGATTGGTCTTTGTAAAATGTCTTAAATAATACATTAATCGATATGTATTTTGATATCCTACTTCAAACAGCCCCAAGGCCAGCAAAGAAATCGTAATCATTAATGTTGTCATCTTCCTCCTCACCACCACAGTCAACACCAATACAATCGGCGCCACCAATACATTCAACCTCAAAAATTATCAGACAGCAGCACCACCACCAACATCACCATCACCAGCGGCATTGCCACCGTCCCAACCTACATTTCTGCTAATGACACTGAACTATTGCAGATTTAATCAACGATAATTGAAACAGTATTAAATGACACACCAAACGTAGTAGTAGTGGTAGTAGTAGTAGTAGTAGTAGTAGTAGTAGTAGTAGTAGTGGTGGTAGCAGAAGCAGCAGCAGCAGAAGCAGCAGCAGCAGCAGAAGCAGAAGCAGCGGCAGAAGCGGCAGCAGCAGCAGCAGCAGCAGCAGTAGTAGTAGTAGTAGTAGTAGTAGTAGTAGTAGTAGCAGTAGTAGTAGTAGTAGTAGTAAACTGGAAACATTACTACAGACTGTGCATGGATTTACCAAAGAAATAAACATGAAATTCAACTTCGAAAAATGTGCCAAATCAAATTTCAAAAGAGGAAGTTTAGCTTAGAGTAATTATATCACACTACATAAAGCGAATGAAATAAGAAAATTAGACCAAAGGCAGACCTACAAATACTTAGGATTCAATAAACTAAATACGGAACAACACACACAAGTGAAAACGAAATTGAGAAAGGAAAACTATACACGAATTAGATTAGTACAAAAAATAGACTTCAATGCGATAAACAAGATAATAGGTATCAACACTCTAGTCTTCCCAGTTGTAACTTACAGCTACAATATTCTTAATTAGATTCTACATGAATTAACGAAACTAGACAGGAAAACAAGAAAAATAATGAATTTGGACACACCACCCAAAAGCTGTCATAGAAATGGCTGATTTAAGTTCAAATTTCTGAAAAAGATTCCAATCCACGTTTCCGTATTCCAACTTCTACTGTTATGCAATCATTTGTTACTTTTGACTCAGCATCTGAATTGTGGCCTCATTACTGCTTAAGATTCTGCACCTTAATTATGGCAAATGCTGTGCCTGACCAGGGCAAGACTCAAATTCTTTTAACAAATCAAGCAGTTACCATTTATAAACAACTGGCGAATATGGCTACTTAACAGAGTCCACCAAAGGATATTAATGAGCTGACAACGGAAGAAATTGTCAAATTTAGGAAGGAACAATTTAACGCAAAACATTTCATTGTGCAAGAAGGTTTCAAGTTCTAGGATGACATGCAACGGAAGCCACGCGAAACTCTCCAGGAACTGATAGCGTGTAAACGACAAGATGATGCTACCTGTGACTTTCATTCTATCACAGATCCTGAAGGTGAAGCCCTTACACAGAGATACATATGTTCTGTCAACAATAAAGCTATCGTAAAGGCTCTTTTTAAGATCAAGGACACAGAGCTGGAATTTGTCCATGCTCTCTAAGTCGCTGAGTTACTACCTTGAAATTATTTAGTCAATAATATCATCCCCCAATACAGTTCTTTGCACATGGTCAGAAGCATGTTACATTATCAAAAGCGTCAAGAAAAGAAAATATTAAAATATTAACCGAGATAAATGAAAAGGGTACATTTGCTGACAATTGTGTCTGCAAAAAAATTCTACAGTGATGTGAGACATTCTTTTAATTGAAATGTATTTAAGTTTCTCTTTTATTGCTAAGAAAGGGACACTAGAAACAGTTAAGGCGTCTATAAGTGAATATAATGAAACAACAATATAGCAAAACTTAACTTTTCACATTGGTAAATGCGATTCATTAAACGCCAGCAGAGTATCTATTTTCAAATTCACTCAAGTGAAGATTCATGAAAATTTTCCCTTGACAGTCTCAGCTCCTTTCCAATTTTCATTATCGTCTTTTTTAAATGCGTCATGGATCATTTTACTGATTACAGAATAAACTATAACAGAGTCTTTATTCAATCCATGAGCATATTGTCAATTTACTCTATAAGTTATGCATCATATCTATATGTATACATTACATCAATATGCACAACATCCGGGGGCAATGCACAGAAGAAAACCACCCGGGGGTGGTTTTTCTGCTAGTAATAATAACAGCTGCATCAATGAGCAGAACACTCTACATGGCAAAATATGTGATCCATAGCAAACAAGTTGATGCTGACCAGAAGCACACCCATAAATGACTACGGAGCTCAAGGCTAAAAGCAGAGAGAGAAGGCCTCATCTGAGCTGCTCAAAATCAAAGCTTATTAACCTGGAACTACCAATATTATGTGATGAATAATCGAGTAGATTTTTCATTACATCTCGGCAAAATAACCTCGCAAGCTCACAAAATAAAAAGATTTGTTCATTGCAATCAAAAGATATGTAAGATCTCAAGGTGGTAAATACCAGTGATAGTAGGATGACACGGAATTATTAAACAATGAACTGAGGATCATTTGAAAATGATATCTGGTTCACTCTCCTTGCAAGAAGTGCAAAAGATTTTTTAACAGGTACGTCACACATATTGAGAAGAGCATTGTGACTGTAAGAAAGATTACCACTCATGTAATTTTTTCACATACCTTATTTGAATATATATGTGTTTATTTTAATGGCTTATCAATGTATACAATGAGTTTTCTTTGCCCTAAGTATTGCGAAGACACTCAGCAAGAAATAGAATCAACATTGAAAGAAGGAATGGTAATGACAATAATAATATTGCTAATAACATTAATGTTTATCGTTGTTGTCGGTTAAGTTTGGTACAAGAGGTGAAAATTAGACAAGTATCTAGTAACGAAAGAACCAAATAAATATTTGTTTTCAAGTTCCTTCGATCATTTATGCCTTTATCTTTGGCAGTAATATTTTATCTCATTTTCTATCATGATAAGGTTCCATGTTTGTAATCAGTGTTGTTGTTGTTTCTGTCATTATTATTATTATTAGCATTATTATTATCATCATCATTATCATCATCATCATTATATACATATATATGTAAAACATTTCGCATGCGTGTGAGACTGTGAATGTGTGTAGATGTGTGGAGTTGTAGAATTAAGTGAAGACGATTAAAAATTAAAGACTCGAGAAGGATTATATGTGCGTGCGTGTATATGTGTGGTAAGAAGTAAGAAAGCAAACCAATGAAAGTGAATGCGAGCACAACTTACAGGAACAAACACACACAACCACACACTTATATATATGTATATATATGCATGTACATGTATGTATGTATGTATGTATGTTCAAATGAATGTATGTACGCATGTATGTATATTATATGAGAATTTGCTACAGTGGAGAGATAGGAAGATAATGTTGGATAAAGACAATAACTAACAGGTTTTGAGATTAATGAAGGAAAATAATAAAAACAATAATGAAAAGAAATGAAAAAGTGAAGGGAGCTAAAATACCGTAAAACAAACTAAAAAGTAAAGTTAAAGAAAATGAAAAAGAGAGTGAATTTGAAAGATGGTCTGCTACAAAAATGCGATAGAACTGTGAAATTTCGATGAGGAAAGCCAAGAAACAAAACAGGAAAGGAGAGAACAAGATATTGGAATAAAAGGAAAAGACAATTATAGGAAACTGTTGTTGTTGAAAACGTGCAATTTTGAATATGTTTGTTGTTGTTATATTTGTTGTTATTCGTATTGATATTGACCCTTTCAAAAACCTAGTTGAAATATGGGAAAACTAAAGGTTGATATAAGAAAGAATGAAGAGAGGGGAAAAGTGTGTGTTACAGCGAGAAAGATAAATATAGGGACTATATATTGCAGATTAGAGTTCAAATGTCAGTTATAAATCTAAATGATCAAAGATGGTGTAACCTATGTTTACAGACAGAGAAGAAGGCCTCAATAGCAAAGCTTATCGTTAACAGTTAATCAAAGTGTCTCTAGCTCCATTGATGAATTATTAGTTCTACTGACAGCAACCATATATCAAATACAAATGTTTCCAAAGATATTCCATGCTTCTTTTTATTTTTTCAGAAATATCTCGAGCAATAAATTAACTAACTATCATGACGTATATATTCAGGTGACTTCCGAACGAATATAATTAATTAATGATACAAATAAACGAGTTATAATGAGGATCAAACAAATACTTTATCATATTTGAGAAGAGGTGCCGACTACGACCAACGAATATAACATGTAGTCAAGGTCACGTCAAATAATTGCTATTTCTTTTTAGGGCATGAAAATACTTTAGAGTAAATAGCTTCGTATTCTATGCAAATGAAAATTTTTTTCCAACTTAAGTATCATCTGACGATATTCAGAATAATCTATTCCTACCCAAGTAATAAATACACGATCTCTGCAACAATGTCAGTCAGTTTCTTATGCAACTGTTACAATGGCGTATGCTCGCATGAACTTAGGCTATGCGATATTACTAACACTAACCCAATCCCCACAGTACCGATAATTGAGTGACAGGTCTTCTATAAGGTCACTCGAATTTGAGACAACGCAACCACACACACACACACACACACACACACATATATATATATATATGTATGCATGTATATGTATATATACATATGTATATATATAAATATATATATATGTATATATATATATACATACATATACATATACATACACACATATACATACATACATATATACATAAATATACCTATACATACATATACATGCATATATAATATATGTGTGTGTATACTTTATATAACATCCCTTCCATTTAAATGAAACAGCGCGAGGAACATTTCAAAGGCCATTTCGCCTTATACAGTGTGAGTTTGCAACTAAAGGCACATCTAGATTAGTTTTTGCCAGCTCAATGAAAGATGATTTGGAATCAATCAACACGTTCTTCACTGTTTCTTCTTATTCTGCTAACCCTAATCTCAACACTAATTATCTTTCTAACTCTAATCTAGACCCACGTGTGAATTTTCTTAGATTACTCTACCAACCACGAACACATATAAAGGATTAATTTAACCATTTATTTCATTAGGAAAGCTATTAAAATATTTGAATCTACAATTTAAATTGCTTGCTGAACAGGCATGTCAACAGCTGCCCCAGTAAACTCTCTATATTGGAGAATAGATTATTGGATAATTTCAACTGTGAAAGAAACAATAATGGATTATGACAAAATAATAATAACTCCAGATTAGGATATACATTTTGAGTTTTTCATGTGGGCTCCCCACTCTATGTGTGTACCCCACTCTATGTGTGTACCCCACTCTATGTGTGTACCCCACTCTATGTGTGTACCCCACTCTATTGCGCTCTGCACATATAGACAAAGCAACTCATCTTTTTCTAATCCATCTTTTAACTCTGTGAAATGCACTCAAGTTATATTTTCAATCTAAATTTAACTTATTTCATATACAGGTATGTTGTTTGTATGTCGTTCTTTTTATTGTTCTGGTCTTCTTCACATTTGATTCCAAAAATTTTCCCAGTTCATGTTTGTGTAAGAGCTGTACAATGATATGATTTGAAAATTCATTTCTCAACTACTGCATAAAATCTTGGATAAAAATGTGTAAAGTTCTTACCTGAATCCTATAGAATGAGCTATTCAAGGACTAGGAAATACTAGAAGTTATTAACGGGAGGGTGCACTTAGGAGCGGGGTGAACGTGTTAAAGAAATAAGTTGTCCAGAAGCTCCATGTAATAAAATACATAATCATCAAATGTCAAAACCTTGTTAACGGAGTAACCGTAAGTAAAGTTAAACGGTTAACGTAGGTTACTGAATAAAAAATTTACTCACAAGAAATTAATACGAAGAATCTCGCCTATGGTACACAATGGAGGAAGTCTAAGTCCAGAGGTCTCTAAATTAGTCAGTAACAATTTAAAATAATTCACTAGTTAAAGCCGTTACAAAGGGTTTGTTTATAGATAAACAAGAAAATGAAATGAAGGAATAAAAGGTAAGGGAGATAAGACAATGAGTAGGATTTAAGGACTGCATATGTCGTTCAGTCTCATAACTGTAGAACATATGAGAGGAGAACATAGAGACAAACAATTTAGTGGTTAAGGGGAGGCAACACGTCCCGATAGGCCAACAGCGCAATGAAGACTAAGGAAAAATGGCTAAATTTCGTATATAGTGAATTCTAGTAAAACTTAAGTATATACCGGTATGTAAGAAGAACATATTAAACAGGTGCTCTACAGGGCATAGCTAAAATGGCACTGATAGTTAGGTAGATGTTATTTAAGGACAAGTTACGTGTTAAAATAATATCAATCCTACAAAAGCGTTAAATAAATATAAAAGTAAATAATTTATGTTAATATAAAAAAAAAACAAATATAGAGACAATAACGGGTACAATAGATGGGTACAATAAATTGGGAGACCTCCGGCCAGCTAATCCTATGAGAAAAGTAACCTTACGATAAGCATTTTACTAAGTGAGCCTCAAAAGCAAAAATAAAAATAAAATGTGAAAGAAAATAAAATGCCGAAAGGCACGATAGAAAAATACTAATTAAATCTAATCATTAAAGTTATAAATAAAAGTATAATAACTCCTAGAGGGTATAAGGAATATTAATGGACATAGTGTACAATAAAGTAAAGGAAAGACTATAAAATAAATTATAAAATAAAATAAAATGAAACGGCAGAAGGAATCAAATATGTAGGGGGTATACTAACACAAATATACGTAGGGCTAATAATGTGGTAGAAAACCAAAGGTCACTAGTCTTCCTAGATCACTAATAATAGCGATAAAATGCAAAAGGCAAAAGGCAATGTGTTAATAAGGTGGAGGAAATGTTAACTGGTGTAAGAGATAGGTAATTCGTATCGGTGGTTGATTACATTTAAACACTTAGGAGAAGGGGAAGGGTTTGCTATTAGACACACTAGGAGAGCCTCGGTCATTCCTAAGAGTATGATAGTTGTTTGAGCTCGGATGGTAAATGGTAAAGAATTATGTGCACTTTACATGTTGGGTTTTTAGAATATTTGTCTAAACCATGCTTTCTCATCTATTTCTTCTTCCTTTTGTTTATATTGTATGCTCTTGTTTTTTACTCTGATGAAGATCGGTTGCCTTAATTCAAATGCCTTATAACGATGACAAATTTTATTCTCGCATATATGTATAGAATGTATTATGGGAATCTGATCAGAAAGAGCTGTTAGCTCTTTTATGTCTTGATCTGTATAAAACAAGCTTTAAATGTGGTCCAATTGATGTGCTGGTTAATCTATATTTTGCTCCGTTTTCTAATTATATATATAATTAGAATATATATATATATATATATATATATATATATA
>NC_068983.1:77686823-77700453 GCF_001194135.2 Octopus bimaculoides
TTTATTTATTTATTTATTTAGTTATTGACACTCCTTAAAAAGACCATTTCAATACAATTGCTTTCATTGGTTTGATTGCGTAATGAGATTTGCTTCACACATATATGTATAATATGCATACATATCATCGGCAGAAGTTAGAGAGTAAGTCAAAACCTGAGAGTATCGAATATTGACACTTTTTAAACACAAATGTGTCCTTTGTCACTGTAACGTATGACTAAATAACTTCTAAAATACAAAATTTTGTCAAAATGTTAAGAGTAAGCCCTGTTGTGTGTGACACATTGTACCAGTATCGGAAGTTTCAAAGTGTTTTTAGTTAAAAAAAAAAATTAATTAAATAATCTGTATGTCAAATTGAATAGCTCGGAAATGGATAAAAAGGAAAAATCGACCTCGGCGGAATTTAAACACAGGCGAAATAACACTGAATATTTCGCCCGGCGCGATAACGTTTCTGCCAGCTCGCTGCTTTAGTACGTAATCATTCATTTTAGCAATATATTCTTTATCTTTACTGCTAAGCGTTACTCCCTTACTCTCTTACTTACACGAAATTTCGTCGTATTTCACCCCATAACTTTTCTCCTAATTTTTGTTCAATCCAACTAACGACTCTGAACTCCTCATACATTTTTTCTATCATTTAAATCTAAGAAAAGTATACTTCAATTTCAAAATTAAAAATTTATGTTAATTGAAGGTGAATAGGTGCCTTACTGCTCCCCTTGAGGCCGCAGATATTTTGATGTAACTTTTTTTTCTACTGAACCAAATCTCAAACTATTTGTGCCAAAGTGTAACGGAGATGTCCTCTTTAGTTGCAATTTAGTTGAGAACTGAATTAGTTGTGAAGATTCGACGCTGATGCGATTGACGAAATGGTGGTTGAATGATATATATATATATGTGTGTATGTGTGTGTGTGTGTGTGTGTGTATAAACTTCATAAAAGAAAATGGAGAAGACAAAACATAATAGATGCTTGGTTCATCTTATTTGTATCACGATGGAAAAGTAAAAGAAATAGCTGTAAGAATTATTATAAAAGGAACCGTATGAACAAAACAACCAAATAATAGCCAAACGATCTTACACACGTTTCAATCCGACAGTATATTTGAATCATCATTATTCTAACTGTTATAAATGTAATAAGCCATATATTGGCTTCAGGGAAAGGTAAGTATATTTTTCCGGTCTTGAATTACATAATAACTTATTTGAGGACTAGGTTTAGAAATTTTGAAATGTAAATAACAACATATTAGGATGCGGAGTTTATGTTATTAAAAACTCTTCATCCTTTTTAACATTTCTCAATCTAATTTTTTGTGTATTAAACAAATTCTTTGTGTATTACACATAATTATAAATATAATTATAAACATAGTTATAAATGTATTTTTCAAATTCATGTGATGTTTTAGCAACATTTCCAAGTTCAATATTAGCTAAATTTAAACGATCAATTTCTAATAACATGAATTCCGCATCCTAATAAGTTGTTACGTTTGAAAATTTCTAAACCTAGTCCTCAAATAAGTTATTTTGTAATTCAGGACCAGGAAATATACTTACTTTTCCATGAAGATAAATGGCAATATATGGTTTATTACATTTATAACAGTTAGAATGTCGATGATTCAAGCATACTGTCGGATTGAAAAATGTGTAGGAATTTTTTGGCTATTATTTGGTTGTTTTGTTCATACGGCTCCTTTTATAATAATTCTTACATGTATCTCTTTTACTTTGCATTACTCTTCCATTGGAATACAAATAAAACGAACCAAGCATCTATTATTTTTTTCTTCTCCATTTTCCTGTATGAAGTTTATAATTTATGAAACAGTTTATATATATATATTTATTTATTTATTTATTTATGTGTTTCAGCCAAGTGGCTACGGTAGGAACTTCCTTTCAATATATTTGATAAAGCCAGTTGGCATATGGATTGTTATTAAGAATCCCTTAATGTGAAATTGCATCCTCAAATTGTGGGCAAAAAGCTTAGCGGTATTTCGTCTGACGTTACGTTCCGAGTTCAATTCCCGCCGAGGTCAACTTTGACTCTCATCCTTTCGAGGTCGATTAAATAAGTACTAGTTACGCACTCAGGTCAACGTAATCGACTTAATCCCTTCGTCCGTCTTTGTTTGCCCTCTCTATGTTTAGCCCCCTGTGAGCAATAAAATATTTAAAAAATAAATATAAATATATAGCGTATCTTATATATATATATTCTTATATATATCCTTATATATACTCCTATTATATATATTAAGTATATATATTTTTTCATCGTTGTCCTTATCGATACAATTATTATTACCATCATCTGTAGCACCACCAGTACCACTATCATCATAATCATCATTAAAACTCTCATCATCATCATCATAGTTTTAATATATTTTGTACAAGTTCTTCATCCATATATTATTTACCTCCTCTACGTTTTTGCCTCATCTTGAAATTCAACTTTCCGATGCCTTTCTTGGGTATATTCTGCTGCAGGTCATTCTTCCTGCTTTGCATTCGCTTTCTTTTCACGTAACAGCTGTTATATATTTGCTTGATATGTCAAAACTAGTTAAAATGCTTTCTTGTTGTGTCACTGCATCTTCCTTTCAATAAATAATCTATATCCTGTAACAATTTGCAGTTCGAACAGGAGATTAGTAAGCAAATGAAAATACATATAAAAGAAAAACGACAGTATTGTTTCGTTCGTTTTGGCAATATACTCAAGAAAGCGAATTATTAAAATGCACCTACTAACAGCAAGAGAGATCTTTGCTTTAATTATCTTTTAACTAAAGTACTATAGATAGATAAAATTTAGATTTATTTTATTCTTAGCATTTTGATTACTTTATAAACGAAAGAAAGAAGCTGATCCATCAGGTTATTGTAAAAGGCAATAATTCATGTTGATTTACTAATAATATAATATGGCTTCTGAAGTATTTTAACGCACAACACTTTAACAATATAATCATGATGCTTCTTCTAACAATACTCAAGATGTTGAGTTGGAAAAAGAAGAAATTCATTAGATCTAGCATTTAAATTATTGATAACTCATTTTTGTCTGTAAGGAAACTGCGGGTTCTTTATTATTCATCAAACATGACGTTGGTTAGATTATGGTAAATGTTATTAACTAGCATTCTGTTGTGTAAGAAATTCGGCTTTAAAATTCTCTTAACGTTTGAGGAATTTAGAAGTTGAATAGATTTTGTGATCGATTAACACAGACATTAAATGTTTAAGCAGGTTAAAATAATTGTTACTTTAAAGAGATCAGTAGCTCACATGATACAGAATATATTTCGATGGGTGAAGACGTTGCTGATAAGACTCGAGACATCTTTACAACATAGGAACATAAGTTTAAACCCAGTTGATTGATAACATTTGACTATACTTGGAATTCTTCTTATCTGCTTGTAAAGTTTAGTTAGACAATGTATTGATTTCTTTTCACTAGAAACAACTAACTTTAATAAAAATGCAGATGATTGCACCAACTGTCGTACATGACACGTACTAAGGAAAGTCTACTCTGGTAGAATTTGAACTTAAAAAGTTATGGTAAATAGCGTATTACATTTGGTAGGTTACACTACACTCTCTTATGTAGTCACTGCCATCGTGTGAGTGAAAATATAATTTTTTAATAAAATGATTGGGTATTGGTAGAAAGTAGGGAGAGTTAGCAAATTTACCAGGTCACGTAATAAAAAACATTTGATGATTATTCATTTTTTCTTCCAGTGTCGTGCTGATATACCCTTGGGATCGATCTAACATGTTATTCTTCCATAATGAATGGCATTATTAAAGGTCATGTATTGGGTTTAATATATTCGATGATACCTCTCATGTGACATGAAAATAAAATGAAGTATTAACAGTATCTATATGAAGTTATTGTTTTAAGCCATGATTAATATTGTAATTTGCTAGTATTCAAATAACTAGAAAATCAATCATTTTTTATCGAATTTAGTTGGTGTACACTAAACTTCTATCAGATACATATCGTATCACATTGATCTATGCTACTTTGTGAAGAAATGTGCGAATACACTTTAGAGAAAAGTTATTATTTTGTAATTATAAACATATATTTTCAAATTTGTACACATTAAAGGTGCCATATGTTTGCACATTAAATATGTTATAGACTATACGATCTATTCATCTACTTATTCATCATTCTTCGAAAACTATTTGTTTGGATTCATATTTTATTTCATTAGCCTTTTAGATTAGCAGTAGATAGTTTATGATGTGTACCCTAGGAAAGAGAGGTACTTGTAAAGAAAAAAATATTAATGCATTTAGCATAAAAGTATTCACACAACCGAATGTGTGAATAAGAATATTCAGACGTTCTATGATGTAAGCTACTGTTGTTTTCCTGTTTTAAATTCCTTATCACAGTACCTACTAGTATCATTTCCGATAAAACATCAAGCGTTAATTAATGTGTTGTATTTGTTCGGTCATTATTTTATAAACTAATACCAAGTATTAATGTAAAAATCATCGGTCAAACAAAGAAATATAATTTGTATACATAAATATGCCGGCTGAATACAAGAAATTACATTCCCGCCTTAGGTCAGCAGTCACAAATTGTTAGTCTTCAAATTGCTCATGCCTTTTTTTTTTTGTCACTTTCATTACATTTGAAGTTTCATTCAAATTACATATTATAACTTTTCCATGAATATATAATATAACATATAAATGGCAGTGTATATATACATTAAATGCATTTACCAAAAATATTTAACATATGAGAGGTAGTTTTTCAATATATTAATAATGTTTACAGTGCCATATGAATTTAGTACGTCTCCACTATAGATAAAAGAGAATTATACAACGGTTACAACAGGTATTTTCCACATGAAGATTTCATTCCAAAACTGAGAACAAAGAAAAATGTTGATTGTAGGGATAATAATTTTTTCATTTATTAGTAACTAGTAATATTTACTGAAATCAACAAAAAGTGACTGGGGATTGTCCAACGTTTCAAACAGAGTCCTTCTGTAGGAAAACGTTGGCAAGAGTAGAAGGGAAAAAATGGAGCAGAGTTCTATAAACTTATATTAGAAAAAATTGGCTACAGCTGATGAGGAAAGCAAGACAACGTAAAGTAGGGCTTAGTAGACGACAGAAACTTATTGAGAGAAGTAGACAGCAAGAGGAATGGAATGAGGAGGAGAAATGGGCGAAGGCGACAGTGAGGTACGAGAATACCAGAGGTCAGATTTAAGAGAGATTTTTATTTCCGAACAAAGTGATGTTTGAGTAGAGAGTAAAACGTTCATAGAGATCTATCTGTGACATTGTAGTGTATATATGTGTGTATAATGCCTACCGTCATGAATCTAAAGTTCTGAAGTAACTGTGAATTAGAAAGCATTCCCGTGCAAGAAATATAATGTTAACACGTTCCTTCTTTTGTTACACCTAGATAAAGAGAATCAGTCTCCCGGTAAACATGCGAATCAATACACACTGAATACGTTCGGGAAAATTGCATTCAGCGGTTTATTAAACGAGTGAAAGTATGACAAGGACGGATCTCTTTGGTTTAAAATAAAGGAGGCATTGAATATTGATGCCGAGAGAAATATTGTTGCTACCTTGAATAATCCCCATTGCAAACTGAAACATGGGAACGGTAGATAATCGGGACTGTTTACCTGAATGTAATATTTAGGGCGACAGAAATAGAAACGAAACAATAGCTTACATTTTCTCCAACGTTATGCCCAAATGTATTGAATACAGATACGTAAATATTCACAGAAAAAATATCTATATATTGTAGGAATCGTGTTGTAAGTCCTCGAAAACAATAAAGTGAAGATTAATGCACAATAAAATAACACAACTCAATTGCACACCATGCACAACTGGACAAGCTCCAAAATAAGAAGAGTCTATAATTTGAACCCCAACACAAGAAACTGAAACAGCACAGTAACAGTCCCAACAAAATAAGGACATTTCTCATGATCACAGAGGTACACTGTAGTTGTGGTAGAATCTCCTATGAAACTACCGAAGAAATGACGTTGATGATGATGATGATGATGATGATGATGATGATGATGATGATGATGATGACGATGATGGTGATGATGATCTTTTACTAATTATTCTTATATCTAAAAAAGCATTCTCAAATTACGTGAGTTGAAGTCATAAGCATTTCAATGAAAGTCTATATTTTTGAGCGTGATAAGAAGATAGAGTAATAAGATTGTTAATATTTTTCAGGTTACATTGTCAAACATTGAAGAAATCTTTCCAATTTTGAAATGGGTAATTTGAGTGCATTTTAGTTACTATTTCTTATAGTTCATATCGTCTCTTTTCGCTTAGAAGCTTCTTGTTGCTGTTCGGCCCAAGGCCAACTCTGATCTAGGCACCTAAGGCATCCGTAATCAGCCAACTGTGAGTGTTATTTAAAATCAAATTATATAAAATGTCTTTCACATATTCCAGATGATATATAATCATTCAGTTATTAGGTTGTTATTTGTAACATGTAAAACAACTGTATATTGATTTCATCACTCAGTTAATGTGACATGTTAGGTAGAAAGACAAAGACATGCAATTATATATATTTCCCTTTTTTAACAAGCGCTGTGTGTAAATTGATAACTTACAACATATCAGGGAGGCGTTGTAAACATTTAAAACAGAGAGAGAAGGCAGGGAGAAAGAGGGGGAGAAGGAAGGAAAGAAAGGAATAATTGAGAGTATCCAAAAATGAATTCAAGAGATGCTTCGACAAATATAGATTTAGAATTTAGTAATGAGTTTTTTGTGTGTTACGTACCTGGAAATCATCCCTGACTAAGCTGATTAACTGTGCGTATATCGCATTTTAATTGTTACCAGGACTATATCATCCAGTGTTTCCTGTTCTTTCTTAGAATAATAGATTGTGATTGGAAAGAGACTTGGATGTATTTTCAAGCACGTCATGTGATCACGTAGGGAGTCACTCATTGAAATTATGCTGAGGAAACAATGGAAAGGGTACTTATAAATGCGTATGTCCAAGGATGGAAACAAAAGAAACTTTTAATTCCTTAATGTAATACATTCTATAATTTCAGCCATTGACATTAAAATAAAATATCCTGAAATATGTATTATATTTGTTTGAAAACAATATATAAATATCACCTCAAATCAATACCCTCGCTCAAACACTTCTATTTCAAACGTTTATTAGTTTGCACTATATTATATTTTGCAGAAATATAACAGACATAGTGCCAGTTTACATTATTTGATACCTTCACCTTGATTGTCTGCCAGTATTTTTTTTCTTTTCTCTTTTGTGTTGATAAGAAAGTTAAGATTTTAATATTATTCACTTCCTTATACATCTACCGCTATATGGTGATATAGGAAACAAATAATTATATTAACACAAGCCCAGATTTATAGATGATAACAAATATAACCGAACAAATTTGTTTACAACAAAATTCGTTTGTATACCAGGAACTCAGTTCGACAGGTCCTTGCATTTATTATTTGCTACATATTTATTATATTTAACTGGGCAGAAGGATAAGCTTTATACTTAAAATGTATACTCGTTTAAAATTATTTCAGTTATTAACGTAAATAATTTTATCATCACACATGTGATATGCATTTCCAAATTACTCCTTACTGATGGACAAAGGTTGTATTTATATTAGCAAAATAATTACTGGTGAATTTGACTTTTTAGCAAATAGATTTATGGAAAAACACAAATAGATATTTATCACGAAAAGTTTGAAACTTGCTTAATACAGGCTCAAGAGGATAAAATATACACGATGACAGTGGTAGGAGAAACATGTTAACTAGAGTAGGGTATTTAGTCGGGGTTGTGTTCAGTGAGTTATTTCGTAAACCAAGTGGAATTCGCGCAGCTGATTTGACAATTGTGTGCTAATATTGCCTTGGGGTGACGAAATATGATGTTCAATAGTCAAATTAAAAGAAGTCATGGAGTAACTTAATGACGAGCAATAACGTGTAATTAATTGTATTATGATTTGGAATAAAGATTTATATAGTAAAACAATAACAGTTTTATATCTTCATATATTCCATGCGTTGTACCTATAGATTCAGAGCACAACCAAACAAAGTAGAATATGAACACATAACTCAATGGTGAAAATCATATACTGTAAGGAATCAAGTGTACTACATTAAGAGGTTGAATCTCATTATACTTAGCTTCAATTTTTAAATATAAATAACTAGAATATTGTATGATTTAGTAATTATTTATAGCAAAGGCATAGTTTAAAAACATCAAATTATACTTCAACAAATTTCGTTGCAGTAGGTATTAGGGAAAGCATAATCAATAAATTCAATCAATAAATCAATATATCTTCATTTTCGGATAAAACAATATTAAGTCATTTCATGATTATCGCATGAAATGTATATAGGCACAATCGCATATATCGAGATGGACATCTCAACGTGCAGATGCAGTTACAAATATTCACATAAATATATGTGTGTATATGTATATGTAAATATGGTATATATATATATATATATATATATATATATATATATATATATAATACAAAATGGGACAACAAAACATCCAGATAGACACGATACAAAGAAAACAAGGACGTGTCATTCGAAGTCTTCTTTCATCAGTCCCGTACCAAATTATCTTCGCAATTTTGGCTAATTATACCCGAGATTGCTCCAATCTGGCCAGCCCCAAGGAAAGACTAACCTAAGAGCATTAGATTTCTTCGAAGAAAGCAGCGAATGTATACAAAAGCAAGGACGGAAAAAACGAACAATATTACGCAAATACAATAAAAATAATAACAGGACATTACAACAGGTGTCTTTCGACTAAGGACGAATTAAATTAAGCAAGCGAGTATGGAAATGAAGCCTTACGGCAGGGTTATCGAGGATGCGCACACAACGGCTGGCCAAGAAAGAAAGCCTGACCTTTCTTTCTTGGCCAAGAAAGAAAGATCAGGCTTGGCCGAACGGTGGTCATGTGGGAAGAGAGAGAGAGTTAGAGGCAAG
The DNA here is from genome assembly GCF_001194135.2 of Octopus bimaculoides. Classification (NCBI taxonomy): domain Eukaryota; kingdom Metazoa; phylum Mollusca; class Cephalopoda; order Octopoda; family Octopodidae; genus Octopus; species Octopus bimaculoides. The sequence continues at coordinate 77,695,956 of NC_068983.1, forward strand.
GGGACAAAAGAATTAAGGAGGGGCACACATAATTCATGTCCAATGTTCCCTGTTGATTTCAGTTGCAATTGTTCCTTTGAAACAGGACCTTTTAAACTCAGAGTGCTGAATCATCTTTTCCTCTCAGGAATTGCAACCAGTCCTAACGGTGCCTCTCCACTTGATCCGATCTAGAACGCGAATTTCTCAATCACTTTTGTTCGTATCTAGTTTCTTTAGGTTTTCTTTTACGCAGCTGTTATACCTTTTCCTCGGATTATGTTGTAGTCGCTTACCAGAGTTGGTTTCACCATAAAACGACACTAGCTATTGCTCGTCTTTAATTTTTATAATAGGTTCAGCCCATCTCATTTGAGCCAAGATAACATGTTGTTCAATTGAGTTACAACGTGCCATAGGCAAAACCTCTGTATATGGTATGAAAAAATACCTCTTGACTCCCAAGATACGATTAAAAGTGCAACCAAATGCCCAAAATATTATTCTGATTCCCCTGTTGCAATCCTTGAAAGCATACCTAAGCAATGCATTAAAATAAATAGAGAAGAGTATAGGAACAGGAGTATCTCCCTGTTTGATACCATTGTCCATCGAAATTCATGTGATAGCTCACCATTAAAGAATACCTGAGCAACCAAGTTTGCACAAAACAATCCGCAACGCTTCCCGGTTTACCGTGTCCAATGCCTTAGTTAGATCTACGAAGACCTGTTATAGTGGCATTTGTTCCACTAATCATTTCTCCTAAACCTGCCTCGCAGAAAAATATCATGTCCATTGTACCTCGCTCAGGTCTGAAACAACACTGCTCACATTTGACACAGCAGCTGTGGGCTGGAAGATGCTTCGTAGATGGCTCCACACCAAATGGTTGGATGTGATCCAGAGGTTCAATGTCACCTTGGAGAATGCAGAAGAGCTTGTATAGGACAGCCAGCGATGGAGCGCACTGGTTAACCTGGTCGGCTCTATGCATGATAAAGCCTCTGGGACAACTAACTTGGATTAAGCTCAGCCACATCAAGCAAGGGTAGCAAACCAAGCCACATACCACCTGATTTCTCTTGAACGTGTGACATTACTCAGACTAATTAACTTTTGTATTAGATTTCACTTTACATATATTGCACATATAATATCATATGTTTACATATATGACTTCAAATATTTTTGTTATCTTAAAGATCGAATTTACCCAATTTAATAACAAAGGCAATTTGCCCAAGTGGATGTCCACCAAAAGTAATATATAGCTAAATTCAGACTAACATTGTTTATATGATGAGCTCAAAACAAATGTTAAGCAATTGAACAGAAGCTTATAATGATGATACGATTTATTGCTGGTAACAATATTTTTTGTCAACGAAGGCCACGGAGAGAAGTAGAAATTAATATAACTCAAGGATTAAATTAAGTCATGTAACAGGGAATGTTACTGATCTTCGTTAAATACACTAAAAACAACGTCATTATTTCGGTCTTAATGGATATCAAGAAATTGTCACCCAAGAAGCACACATCAGATCAAACAACGATTGAGATTATAAATTTTTAATGTCAATCTCGTCACGTTTTAAAGTTTTAATCAATTGAAATTTCTTAGATTTTCCCTTTGCTTTCATTATCCTCAGTGCAGATAACTTTTCATCTTAATATTGCATTCATTTCAATTTATTACACTTCTTTCCAGATCACTACATTGGATACCTTTTATATGCTGCGGAAGATTTTGGCAAAAATTTCAGTGTCATTATTTTAGATTGCCAACACTTTGATTAATATTCACAAACACAAAACGTACGTACAGCCTTTTGGTAAGTATGCATCAATACTAAAAAAACGCGCGTTGATAAACTGTATACCGGATGTGTCGCAGCAATCTTCAAAGAAAATGTACATTCTCGAAGGCATGCCTCCACCTAAAGCTTCAAATTTAATCAACTTCAGTTTTTCTCATCTCCTTGACAAAGAAATGGAATTAAGGCAAACAAGATTTTCTTCATGCTGTGGTTATAATTTCAATTAAGAATTACTTTTTGATCAATGCCTAAACATTAACTTACTGTATATTCCTAGAATATTATATATCTAACCTTATTTTCTAGCATATAATTGTATATGTGTGTGTGTCAGTGTTTGCATGCGTGTATATGAAACACACACTCCCACACATATGTATATTAACTGTGTAGGTGATAAATACAAGAGCTTTCTCTCTACTTTTGAAGCCAAACCAAAGAGAGAATTGAGAAATAGTTTTTGAAATATTGTAACTAAGGTGCATTTTATTAAATCTGTATCTTAATTATACAGACATCCAGATATAACTGAAAATTGTATAACTGCAAATATTATTTGAATGAAGTAATTAATTGAATGTATGGGTCATATGAAAATAAGTACACTATCGAATTGACACAAACACATACACACACATATATATATATATATATATATATATATATATATACAGGGTGTTTCAAAAACTTTGATATCTTTTGAGATATAAGTATCACAGAAACCTTATGGTCAAAGCAAATGAAACTAAACAGGCCTAATGTTGAGCAACATAAAATTTATTCCTCCAAATTTGAATGAGAAATTCAAAAGTGTGTGGATTCCATGAATACAAAAGCTCAATATGGGCACCGCCTGAGACACGGCACATGTCAAATCAGTAGTACAGCTCCTTCCAAACACACTGCAGCATGTCTTGGATAACAGTCTTCAGTGTGATAGTGATTCTCTGCTTGAGTTCCTCTAAGTTTGCAGGAATAGGGGGACCTAGACCAGGCCCTTCACATAGCTCCAGAGAAAAATAAAATTGCAAGGTGTTATGTCACAAGAACGTGGCGGCCATTTCAACAGCACATTGTCCTCATACGAGCAAGCCCGATCCGTCTCCCACGCAGATTGTCATAGAGTTAAGCCCGCACAGTGAATTTCCATTGGGGTAGAGCCCCGTCCTATTTAAAAATGAACTTCATGGTCATTTGAAATGAGCTTATTCATTAGCCAGTTCTGAATTGTTTGCAGATTTACATCACCGCTCATATTTCCCTCAAAGAAAAACGGGCCATGAAGATGCTTCTTGGTGATAGCGCAGAACATATTCACTTTTGGTGAGACAGATGAAATACCCCTAAATATTTCGCCCGACGTGCTAACGCTTGTGCCAGCTCGCAGCTTTTGTCACATAGAGATATTACAATAAGTCTGTCGCTCCTCATTAACAGAAGGTTGGCACAAGTAGTTCATATAATGTTAGAAATCTAAATGGTTGAAACGGGAGAGAAGGAAGTGGAAGAACAAAAGGCAAGAGGCGGAGAAGAATATATGGGACGTAGGAAGGAGTAACAGAAGTAGAATAGAAATTAAAAGTAAGGATTTGGTGAATTTCTATGACATGAAGCCATCGACAGAGAGAGAAACAGAGAGAAGAGGGGAGAAGGTAAAGCTAAGGTTAGTACGGTGAAAAGGAAGTCTAGTGGTAGTCAAGGGAAAGCAGACAATAAATCAGTTAGTGTCTGTGTGGAACGTAATTGTGATTAACTCCATTGTTAACACTATATATAGAAGGGTTGAGATGTCTTAGAAAGTTGAAGAAGTGATTTTAAATTCTCAAACGCAGGATAATGCTAAAAATATAGCCTGAACAGGATAAACTACCCCTATTTTGCAGAAATAGAAAAAAGTGTGGGTGGCTAGCCATGAGAGCACCGCGACGCGTAATCATGGAGCTGTGAGTTCGTGTGTCTCATGGCTGGCCGCCCACACTTTTTCTGCAAAATAGGAGTAGTTTATCCTGTTCAGGTTATATATATATAACATATATACAAACATATAAAACTATTTATCTATGAGCCTATTTAGAAATTGGCTTATTATGTTTGACAGATCTGGATTGATCGTTCGATTGAAAGGTTAGGTACACCAGCATGCCACCCTGGTCAAGATTTTTTTTACTCTCGTCATAATGCCATCTCAATCATGAAAACTCTGGAGAAGATTTGTTTGAGGAATTTAAATGTATGTAACATTACGTATGTCCTGTTGCCGTCCAGTGTACTTTTTCATCGGATACATACGACAATTTAGGTCAAACCAAGCTGCCGTAACGACCATTAAGGTGAACTATTGTCAACGAACATCTATAATATTATGTAAGTTGCAACCGATATAATTGTAAAAAAAAATTGTAGTAGCTTAGGTCTCTTCCATCTGTTATTTACAGATCTGATAATCACATCATAAGCGATGTTTATAGCGTCTGAAATAGACTTATACAACACCTGTCATCCTATCGGAATTTTCCGTCTAATCTTCATAGAAGACGAACGGCATTGATGAATAAATTTCATTGATCACTTTTCGAGTCATCTGTATTTTCCATACAAGCTGCATTCATGCCTGTGACAAACCAACTGCGTTTTGCCATGATCCCGCGATTGATACTATTATATATGTATGTATGCATGTATATATATATATATAT
>NC_068983.1:77700930-77705612 GCF_001194135.2 Octopus bimaculoides
ATATATATATATATACACATACATATACATATGTGTGTGTATGTGTATGTGCGTATGTATATATACATACATATTTATATATATTGATAGTTATTCATATATACTCACATGGAACTATATGTGTATATAAATATGCGTGCGGGTGGTATGCAAGTGTTATATGTATATGACGGTATTTATAATGATTGCGTATAGCATTTTTCTGAGGGTGTGTGCTTGGGTTGTAATGAATAAACAAAATCAATTAAATAGTATAAAGAATTATACAAAGAAAATTATACAAAAATAAAATTAAATCGGATCAATCAATGCAAAAGAATTGAAGATTGTATTTCCTATCGATATGACAAAACCCCTATTTCAATTGACAGATTATCAATGAAAACAACCGTGAAATATGAATTCTCTTTCTAATTGACAAAATACCTGTCACCAATCATAGAGGGCGGATCATAAAGTGAATGATCAAATATTTTCAATTGCATGATAATCAAAACTAATCACTTGAATCCAAAAACATTAAAACTGGTCTATACTGTCAACATACAACTGAGTAAGATGGAAAATATTCTGGTGTTCCCTGGTTTTTTTGTTTTTTTTTTGTCTTGTAGTATCTACTTTGTATTTCAGAGAGAGGATGAAAGAATTTCCTATACTATAATCAATAAAAGAGATGCAATATTATCAGATTGAAGCAGTAAAGTAATGAAAGGGTGAAGGAGTGTATTTCTATAACTTTGCGTTTTTGATTATCACATCTATACCGTTATTGTTTAATCCAATTTCAGCACCTCACATCCAGGAAATGAGGGCGAAGGCTTTTTAATTGCAATCATCATATACTATGTTTGACGAACAGAATCGACGGAAAAGTTATTTAACATATAGCTAAGTTTCTAGCACGCCATAGTCTTTTTTTTTACTACTAATTTTCTTGGAGGTCCAGTGGGCAACGGAAATATTGACAGTGAATGATAACCATCAAATACATATGTGTGTGTTTTCCTTCGTTTCTTTGCCATGTTTTCTGCTAAATAACCTTACTGTCGTATCTTTATCTTCCTGTTTCTTTTGTAGTAATTAAGTTACCATGCTCCGTAACATCATCAGTATTACATGTACCACGCTGAGGCAGTGCAGGTTTTTGCAGATAAATTGAGACCAATTTAAGCAGTTAACTAGTTTAACATTTCATTGTTTGAACAACACCGTGCTTGAAAATCTAATCCCCATCTTTATTTTTCTTGTAAATAGCGAACTTATTAGACAACGGTAAGTTATGGAACAACAGATTTGCTCCGCCATTGTTGTTTTGTCGCGCGCCGGAAACACTGCCAAACGAAATTGTTAAGTTGACGAAACTTCCAAAAGCCACAGTTTATAGTGGGTATAAACAATTTAAATAGGAAAAGATTGATAGAAAAGAACACAAGACTCGAAGTTATTCCAAGAACAATCCAAAATTTCTCGCTGGCCTCAAATGCTCCATTGAAACCAACCCATCCCCTTCCATGACAGCTCTTGCAAAGAAAAGCAATGTGCTCTTTTCCACGGTGTCCAGAGCTTTGATCAAGAACCTTGATATGACTAGCTATGTTCGGCAATGCCATCACCACTTAAGAGCCAAAGCCAAAGCAGTCAGAACCGAGCGATGCCCTAAGCTTCTGTCTTTCATGAAGCGTCAAGGTGCAGGAAAAGCTCTCGTATTTGTGGACGAGAAGAAGTTCACTGTGGACGCTGAAGTGTATCACAGAAATTCCCGAGTGATGACATACAAACCTTCTGTTATCCCCACAATGTTTGAGATTAAAAATCATGTCTCTGTGATGGTATTTGGAGCCATGTCGAGTGATGGAAGTGTCATGGATCCACATTTCCTTGAGTCTGGCTTCAAGATCGGCAAAAAGGAGTATTTGGACATCCTGAAGACCTCCCTGTTACCTTGGATGGATTAAGTTTGGGCTTGTCAACGTGGGGCATATCAAGAGGTCTGCACAATTCCATGGGTAAAAAGCAACAATGGCCTTCCTTGCTGAGAGGGTGCCATTTTTGTGAGGGCCAACATCTGGTCCAGTAATAGCCCAGATCTCAAACTTCTCGATTACTATTTTATGGGGCATACTTCAAGCAATGATCGATGCTTCACCACACTAGAGTGTCAACAGTTTGAAGACCTTCATCGTGTGTGCGACACGCCAAATCAAAAAGGTTGAGGTTGTGGAAGCTGCAAAAAATTTCTTTCTCGTGTGGAGCAGTAATTGACCAAATGGGCAGCCATATTGAGTTATAAATGTTTTTGATGTGATAAATGATACATTAATATTATATAAGTCTACGACCATTATTTTATTACAGTTCTATATTTAAGAGATGAGGAATTATGTACATTATTTACATTATTTGCATTTGACGGATATTTTTCCTCCTCTTGCTTGTTGTTAACACAGGGTTTCGGCTGATATACCCTCCAGTATTCATCAGGTGCCTTGGGGAAATTTCGAACCTGTGTCCTCATTCCTAAGGTGGTATATTATTATCACATCTAGACGTATCACATCTAGACTCACCATCTGGTTGGATTCAATGGGGGTATCCTTGATCAATTCTGTGAAGTGGGTGGAATTCTTTACTGTGGTGTTGAATCAGTTGGCAAGTCTTATAAGTGATGGTAGCCACAACAAAGAAAAAAAAGACCCAACTCTGAAAACAGAGAGGAAGTTGTCACAGGTCTTGATCAAGAACAAGGATGTCTTTACACCAATCGAGTACAGACAACTGACTCAACATCACAGTAAACCACCACACATGTACGTTCTCCCTAAGGTACACAAGGATGGTATTCCATTAAGACGTATAGTGAGCTGTACAGGTTCAGCATGTCATCCACTTAGCCGCTTTCTTGTGGATATAATCAGTCTATTAGCAGGAAAGTCGACATCGTGCGTGAAAAATTCCACCCACTACACAGAATTGAGCGAGGATACCCTCATTGTATCGAACTAGATGGTAAGTCTAGATATGATGTCTATTCCCCGACGTCCCAACTGGTGAAGCACTATCGGTGATACAAGAAAAAAACTAGTGACAGACACCCATCTAAAAGAACGCACTAGTACACCAATAAGATATTTGATGGAAATGCTGTGTAGACCAGTGGAGGGATTAGCTATCGGTTCACCATTATTACTGGTAATAGCCAATATATACATGGCATACTTTGAGAATTTGGCTTTGGGATCAATACCACTAAATCTAACCCTATAGCTACAATATGTTGATGACACCTTTATACTCTGGCCCCACCAGGAAGATGTCCAAGTGCTGTTAGATCATGTGAACTCAATAAAGCCATCCATACAGTTCACATGGAAAAGGAATAAAGACAATCAGCTGGCATTCCTGGACGTATTAATAACACCCACCAAGTATGAATTCAGGACATCCGTATACTGCAACCAAACCTTTATTAGACGATACCTCAGCTTCAACTCCCACCACTCATACACTGTAAAGAGAGAGATCCCTCAGTGCCTAAAACATTGTGCAAAGAATATAAGTAGCGATCATAATACACACCACGAAGAAATGATCTGTGAAGCAAAAACTACCATAAAAGTATATTATCCACTCCAATTATGAAGAAGAGAGAGGATGAGGCCAATAAACTGTCCACAGTCTGTCTATGTGAAAGGCCTGTTCGAAAAGATATAAAATATATGCAGCCCATTTGGCATCAGGAGAGTATTCAAAAGTAATACAACATATCGCAAATATCTCCTTCGAATAAAACCATAATAGAAGAGAATATGACCAAAGACTGCGTGTACTCCATGCCAGGGAGCTGAGGTGGGTTATACAAAGGCGAAACATTCCGCATCCTCAAAATAAAGGTAGACGAACATCGCAAAGCTGTGACACGAGGAAATATTGATAAATCGGGTATAGCTCATCATGTATGGAAAAATGGAGACCACCTCCCCCTGTGGGATGAAGTTAAAATAATAGACAGAGAGCACCACTGGAAAATACGAAATCTAAAAGAAGCAGTACATATTCTAGGGCACAACAACCTCCTAAGCAGACCGAGTGCAGATATGAGCAGCATACGGGAACCGGTATTAAGGAAGTGCAGAAAAATATTAGATTTATAAGCCCTAAAATTCACTCTACCATTGCCCACGGGTATATGGCGCAGTGCTCACCCCAAGATTCCGAGTTCAATTCTAGTCACTGCACTGAATAGTAATAATAATAATAACATCGAAAAATACCTTAGGAATGTGAACCCAGGTTCGAAATTTACTCAAGACACCTGATGAGGACAAAATATCCGTTAAATATAAATAATGTAAATAATGTACTTTATTTAAGTATTTATAATCAGTTTTATGCATCGTAAAAATTCTCTGAAGACCTTGTACATTGAATAAATAATCTCCCGGTGTGCATCTCATAAATACAGTTGGAGAAACTATTATCAGAAAATATGGTATTCGCTAAATACAGATTGTGTGATCTTGGGGGCTCTGCGTATTAAGGAACAGTTTTGTATTAAACGCAAAATATATTCAGATGTTCCATTATATTCCTCCACCAGGCAGCATATTGTGCTCTCCCTCTCTCACGTACACACATACATACACACACACACACACACACACACATACACACACATATATATA
>NC_068983.1:77705880-77708176 GCF_001194135.2 Octopus bimaculoides
TGTGTGTGTGTGTGTGTGTGTGTGTGTGTGTGTGTGTGTGTGTGTTCACGTGTGTGTGAACGTGCATGAATGTTATTTTATATTTTTTTTAAAGAAAGAAATAAAGGAAGCTACAAAAACAAAATTAAAATAAAATGAAATGTGATCAAATAAATCAATATAGAAATTGGTCATGCATGTAAAATATAATAAAATCAAAAAAAATATTAACCTTATTTCGTTGTCATGGTAACTCCAAGACAATACTTGATAGCTCACCCATGAAAGTGAGGTGTTTTTGCTGTTTTTCATAGCACGCCATCAAAGGGGAAAAGCATTGAATTGAATTTAGTATGATAAAGAAACGTTTGTCAATGATATATCCTTTGTACTTTTCACTACAGAGAACTGTAACCTTATTTGCAGCTTATGAGATATTTGTGGATATATATATCATGAATAGAGACTCAATATTGTTGAGTGTGAAACTGCAAAATTCGATCGGTAAACTGGAAGCTTCAAACTTCTAGGGAAGGATTAATAAGTGTTATACTCAGTAATAAGTGGAATGTAATCATAACGGGAGGAAAATGAGAAGGAAATGTAATGTGTGTATAATGATATGTGAGTGTACGTGTGCGTATGTGCGTGTGCGCTCGTTAAAGCAATAGCATGGACCTTTAAAATTATCCTTAAAATGAATTGCGTTAGAGTCGTTCATTTGAGTCATTTTTGTTTCATTGGAAATTATGTGCAAACAGTAATGTGATTTGATGAATTATATTACCATGTTTTGGTGTAACAAATATTGAACTTGAGTGAGCTAAAGCGAGAAATTAAGATATGTGTCTACTACATACCATATCAGTCACTACTGACATAATACAGGGTTTCTGGTTCACAAAGGACTTTATGTATTATTTTGATTTCGCATACTTATTTTACCTTCTTTCTGTAATGAAATCGAATTGAATCATTCTCATTGAATTGAATTTAGTATATGACTTTAGTTAAATATCCTAACTAATATAGTAGACAATATTTGCGCTATGTAAATCGCATTTCACGGTTGTGCACTATTCCTTCTATTGATAGCACTGTATGAACAGATTTAGACGAGAAAATTTGGTAACTAATCAATTTATCAGCGATTTTTGTTGACAGGCGATTGTAAAGATAATGTTAAATCATACAAAGTTGAAAAAACTAGAAATAGTTTCAACAGAGTGCAAAAGCATGGGGGTGAATGTGAGAGTGAGTTTAAGGATAGGGATTGTGTGTAGAGAACGTATGCAACAAGCTGGCTGTGGAAATTGTTTTACAAAATTTCATCTGGTTGAAGTACTATTATATATATGGTGAAAAGGGAAAAAGATTATAAAGACTGTATTAGCGCTTGGATTTAAAAAGAGCAACAATAGCTGGAATGGGTTGACTGAACGATGTAGTTCGGATACAATATGTCAGGAGATCATTTGAGTTTTTACTTGTTAATATAGGACTTGAAAAGCAACATATTGTATTCATTTAGAGGGGCGATGACCTTGTATAATGCCATTATATTCCTATAAATGTATATAGGAACCTTGTTTTTGTGGTATCCATTCTTAATATTTTTCTTTCACTTTCTTTACACAGAACTATATCTGAAGCGTTGTTATGGATTTTTTTCTCCTTTTTCATACAGTGTAATGTACAGAGGTTATATTTCGGATATAATTTTCTTCAAGTCAATGAATGTGCAACACATTTCAATCATGTTCCTACCAGTTTAAGTGTTGGCCTACAGAATAGCTAAACAGAAATGGATAAATGCTTGGAGTGAGTTTAACTACATTCACAGTGTTTAACTGTGCAAATGGCCAGACTTTTGGTTTTTATTGAACAGTGAAAGCTGGCAGGTCTATGTCAACAAACATTTTTTTTATTGGACTGAATAATTGGACAGTACTCTCTTCAGGGCCGTTTTGATCATGTAGACAAGAGATTATATTTCAGTCAGCTACATGTTTTTATCGATACCACGTTGTCAGAGGTTTAAGCTAAGGATTCAAAGACAACATCAACATATCAGTGGATTTGATCGATTGAAACATGGAGGCAAGAACAGTAGTACACATACTCACACGCACATTTAGATAGACAAACAGATAGACAGACAGACGGCCGGACGAACAGACAGACAAACAAACTGGCAGATAAATAGATTAATAGATAGATAGATAGATAAAGACAAAAAGAAATTACGCACGGAGTCAGTGTATGAAATTCTACTCCCGAAGTACTATTCAAAACCGATATTACAACATTTATATAT
>NC_068983.1:77708186-77710011 GCF_001194135.2 Octopus bimaculoides
ATATATATATCACCAAAGTCACTACACAGAGACACCGGACACTAGTCACGTTATTGCAATCCAGGTACTGAAGTATACTGCTATTTTCAAATGTATGCTGCGTATTTGAAGTCATAATTTTGTGGACAGCCTAAATATACTAAAGATAAGTTAGTGATGGTTATGCAGGTTGTTTTTTTTATAAACAGTATGTTAGCTATTTGTTCTCCATATCTATAAAAAAGTAACTGAATAGGCCTACTCATCAGCATTAGCGGAAACGTTTGTTATAATATCATAACCAGAAGCAACACAACTGCTGAAACACCACATCAGTAAGATCATAGCAGCGCTTCAATTACAGCAACGTCAAAAATTACTGTAATACAAACAATCACAACAGACGATAACTCCTCTAAATTTCATCCAATTTTTCGTCATATACGTAACTAAAGCAGAAAACCTGAAACACAGAAGATCTTCAACATTAACTACGATAAGTAAGGTATCCAAGTTAGCTTTCTGCAACAACAGAAATTATCAAAAAAGTTGATTCTGAATAAGCATGGATATAATTTGTCCTTAATCATTTGCCAGGAAGGCGTTCGATTTCATTATAAATTATATATGATACAATGTATAAGCTAATGACAACCCGGTATACCTAGCAAAATGATTTCGCCTGTTTATTCATTACAAATATATTTTATATTTACAATTGTTCAATATTTTCATATTTCTACTTGCACCCTTTTCCCCTAGACGCTGGGCTGTGTGAAACAGTTTCCAAAAGTAGTAACTTCGAATCGTTTCTCTTACCGTATTAAACGTCTAAACATTATGTAGTTGTTGATTTTGTCCTACATATCAATCCTGATTGAAATGATTTGTCAGCAAAATCATTCTAATTGTGATGACTGCGACTGTGTACATAAGCAGGATTTTATTTTCCAATAAATCATTCTATTTGGAGGTGTCAATTCAGGCTGAGGCCTCTCATTATTAGCAGGCCGTGTCTCTCATAGAAGTCTCTTCGCATTGGTTCAATAATACTATCAGACGTGTGGAAATGGCAGTGCAAAAGCACCAATGTGTTTTATGAAATGTTTTAAGTATTTGCCTTCATCTTTCTTACTTTTGTATTTGTTCATGGTGGGATACTAAAATACTACGTTGATGTATTGGTAAACAGTCAACGGCGTTATACAGCATAAATATTAAAGTTGTAGAGGAGAAAAAAAAAACTAACGGAGAGGACTAGAAGACATCTGAATATTGGAAAAAAGTTTATTTGCATCATGGTGATTCACGCTGAGTTTCAAAGTGCCGGCATCATGACTGCTTCTCAATGTTCTGTAAACACTGTAAAAGCTGCAAGAGGTGACATTGAAAAAGGCAACAGAGACCACGAAGCCGTCGTCAGTAGTAAGGTTCAGAACAGGCTTTCTGACTGCATCCTGTACGTCTGAACACATTCCCTCGTCATTGAGTCTCACTTCAGGTGGAAATATTAAGCTGCTAGAGACAAGTCAATCCCTGGCTGGAGAAGGTTGCTGATAAGGAGAACATACGTGGAGCAGCAGGATTTTGGCTTTTACCTACAACCCTCGAAAGAGTTAGAAGTGATTGTCGGAGAATTTCTACCACTTCGCCAGCCGCAATTTCTATCCTCCTAATTTCTTCGATTCTGATTCCATGGATTAATAAGTGTGGAACACGGTACACACCAATCTGGTAAACAAGATCAACGCAGCATGCTAAGACCTTCCCAGGAAGACAGCATGTGCCAGGATTCGGAGCCGTAAAGAGGCCGTAGTGTATGGTGACGGCAACTACTTATGTATAT
>NC_068983.1:77710185-77713472 GCF_001194135.2 Octopus bimaculoides
ATATATATATATATATATATATATAAATATATATATATTCATTAGAAAGAGAGAGAGAGAGAGGGTGGAGAGACAGACAGAGATATTTTTACTGACTCTACACTGCAATAAAAGTAAATATCGTTCCTAACCAAATGAAATGGAATATTGGCAAACACAGTGATATATGTTGTTTTTTTTTTATTTTCGCTGAATAGAACTATTCGACTCAGTTTTGATTTAAAGTTAATAATTTTCGCCACAGACGTCGCTACTAATTCTTTAGAAAGTCATACATTTTAGGCATGATATCTAAACTGAGTCCCTAATCAAAGAATCAATAGAATATTTTCTGTATTGAGTTTTATGCTTTTCAGTAATAATACATAACCAAAACTAAAGTCCTTTCAGTTATGTCTTCAGATTTCTAACTTTTAAATACAAATCTTGCTGCATAATTAACTTTGCTTTTCGACCCATTGATGTTAATAACAACAAGTAAAACCTGATATTTATGTTCATACAATTCATTAAACATATCTCAACATACGTTTGTTATTTGCTATTACCAGAAAGCATTATTATGAATGAGTAAGGATGTCTCTAAATTTGGGTTATGGTGTTCACCTAAAAGATCAACTTTGTAACCGAAGAATAGAATAAATATTACACCGTTCTTTCATTACTTGAAACAACAATCAAATTTATCTTGGATCTTCGTATATTATCTGAAAGATGATAGTATTTAAATTATATTGGATTATGTGTATACACGAAACAAAAATGTAACTACTTTGAGGCCTTGCAAAAGCACACATCAAATCCTCTTTCCATTTCTTTCTGTCTCTCTCTCCCCTTGTCTCTCTCCATATCTTCTGTCTCTCCCTCTTTATCTATTTATCTCTCTTTCTATCTCTCAGTCTGCCCACTAATCTGCCTATCTCTTCATCTGTCTCTCTGTCTACCTGTCTATCTATATCTACATTGCCATCATTGAAACCGAAGAGAAATAAAAAATGTATGTTAGATATAACATTCGGTGCTAATATGGTTAAACTCACAACATTTGAACTAGAATCATCGAATTCATCAATCTAACTATCAAATAATAATGGCGACTATGATGACGATGGCAATGAGGCAAATGATATTATAGTCTCGACAGGTGGCTCTGCAAATTGTAAGCAGTATCAATAGTAATCATAATCGTAAAAGGAAGAAAAATAAAAGTGAATATAAACGTATGAAAATAATTTATGTTTCATTTCCTGCAACCAAACATAGTAAGACTAGGCGACTCAAAGTTGTTACTATTCATAAGCTGGATGTGTTTGGAAGAAAGTTTCCAGACTGGATGAAAATAGTATTTGATTCCTGATCAGTCTCTCAAAATGATTTTGAAAGACATTGTTGTTCGTTTTGTAATGATTTCTTTAGTTATTCTATCGTGCAACGTCTCTGTCAATAGACAAGCAGAGTTCTACTGTTGTTTTTACATACGTCAATATGACACTGGTCACACCCAGGCATTCAGAAAATAACGATCAATCAATGATGTATATAATACAACCATTTTTCCAGATAGTTTGGCATCATATAAACAAGAAATATATCAATCATTGGCAGATGGAAAAGAATAGGAAATTAAACAGATAGACAGACATATAACATTTTATAGTTATAAATTTTTTAAAAAGTAACAAAGGGAATGGGTGTATATGTGTATGTGCAGAGATATACGAGTGACTCTGTACGCGCGCGCGTGTGTTAATTAAACGTAGATGAAAATAAGAAAGAGAAGAATGAGAATCAGAAACGAATCTGATTGAAATAAATTGTATCTTTAAACTGCTCAACGTATTGACACCAAGTGATCTAACTATACTAACAGATGAAGATAATGGCCAATGTTCAAACAAATAATCCCCGTTCCTACGTCTTTAAATTGATTTTATTCCTCAATACAATTTATGGAATGACTCGGTCAATAAATAATCATACGGCTGAAGTATTTCATTATTTGAAATGTTGTCTCATGTATTTAATATAACGAATCTCTAAGAAATATTATTTATATCCATTTGATATTAAGCATTTAGATTCTGACAACAAACAACTGGTTCATTAGTTGAGTAATTGAGCAGTAATCAAACTGGTTTTCCCTTTGCGCATTGCTGTTTACATTACTATACACAAATGGAGCATAAACAGCCAAAGGTAAATATCTTTGAATGGCAATTGTAGCATGTAGCGTAAATAATATTCATATAAAATAATCAACTATCGCTTCTCAACTTATCTAGAACTATCTAAGGTCTCTCTTTCCACTTTAAAAATGTGCATCATTTACTTGTGCAACAGTCTATAGGTTCAAATCGTCCCATAGCACGTTAACCCCTGTCTTTTCACATTCTATGAAGATGAAGCCATACATTATACTTGCTCCTAGTGACACGGCTATCCATATATATGAATTACATATGAATTATACACAAACAGCGCGCGCGTACACACAAACACCCACGAACAAATACACACACGCACATTCACACATATATGTGTGTGTATATATATATATATATATATATATATATATATATATATAGTGTGTGTGTGTGTGTGTGTGTGTGTGTGTGTGCGTGTGTGCGTGCACGTGCGTGCACGTGCGTTGTGTGAACATAGGCGCATGCGTGGCTGTGTGCGAAGAAAAATGCATATATTTCGTTTTGGGATTTGGTTTGCAAGATTTTTTATGTGATTTCGTGTGTTGAAGCATATTCTGTTGTCTGGAGAGAGTCATTTTCTTATCGTGCCTTAAAATTTAACTCACTCACCGTTAAAATTTCCACTTATTGTTTAAAAATAATAAGTGGAAACAGGGTTTGATATGATAGTCTATATATCTAAACTAAAAAAAAACAAATAAAATCAGTAACAGGCAGAGTCTTCTTTGACATTTTATTTATAAGTTTCCATGGTGTGGCTAAAGCAATATGTTCTCTGTCTGTCTCCCTAAACTCTGGGAGATTTTACGTATTATCATACTAATGTGTCCATCTGTTCTAATTTGATTAAATTCTATGTCTTTGTGCAGCTGAAGACTGCTCTGCATTTTAAATTAATCTAATGAGTACGTTGTTCAATTAAATGGAGTTGCATGAAACGATGAAACGATGAAACGATCGTACTGCATTACCTCTGGATATCCTTGTTGCTTATTTTGATTTACACACACACACGCACACACACACACACACACACACACACACATATATATATATATGTATATGTGCGTGTATATATGTATA
>NC_068983.1:77714227-77715056 GCF_001194135.2 Octopus bimaculoides
TTCATTCATAATTTTTTCATTCATAATTTTTTCATTCATAATTTTTTCATCCATAATTTTTTCATTCATATTTTTATTCTTACGTTTGTAGAAATAAATATTCTTGTATTTTTCTATTATTCAATTGATTTTTAGTGATAATTAAATAATCGTGTTTAGCTTTAAATAGTATAGCTTTAACTATTACACCGGTTAAATATGTACTAATTTTATCTTCATTATTATTTTAAACTTAAACTTCGTTCAAATTGTATATAAAACAAAGATAATTTAAAACAATGATAATTAATGTAAGTTGTTTTTTGTATATAATATACATGTTATTATAATGGAGGAAGGGAGGATTATTGAATGGTTATTATTTTGATATTTTTAATAATTTTTCTATCTTGATAAAAATAATTATTTCATATTAATTCATTTGGTACTTATTGTTGGTTGAGATATATATATCTAATTATTGTTCTACTTAAGATCTGACGATTAGCTATATTTTTGAATAGAATTTAATTTTCTATAATTTCAATTGATTTTAATCGATTTAGATTTCCTTTCTATTTGATAATTAGTTATGAAACACGTATAATGATCTTATTATATTTATCTTATGATATTTACTTTGCTTTTTATTATACTCATTTATTGTGTTTTTAATTGTTAATTTTTCTATATGTGATAGTGGATTTTCATCGATGAGTTCTTGAAACTTGGTTATTTTCCCTAAAACTATATATTTTATATATATATTATCTATAAAGCTCAATTTAATTTTTTATAAATTGATTTTAATTGAGTTTTTACCTGTAATTTTGGATTTTGTCGCTAATAT
>NC_068983.1:77716083-77717232 GCF_001194135.2 Octopus bimaculoides
TTTGCGTAGAATGTGTGCAGTACCCAGTAGTACAATTTTCTGTATGTTATATATATCTGTAAGTCCTGGTGTTTTTGTTATGTAATTGTCTGAATATTTTTTTTATTATACCTAAGGCACCTACTATGATAGGAATTGTTTCTGTTTTTAGATTCCACATTCGAGTTATCTCTATTTCCAGGTCTTTGTATTTTGAAAGTTTTTCCATTTCTTTTAGAGAAACGTTGTCATCTGCTGGTATTATTATTATTATTATTATTATTATTATTATTATTATTATTATTCAGTCCACTCCCTGGAATTGAACTCGGAATCTTGAGGTTATTAGCCCGCGCTCTTAAGCCCTACGCCATGTACCCTAGTGACAGACACTCATCTAAAAGAACGCACTTGTATACCAATAAGAAGCTCGATGGAAATATTGACCTTCTGTGTAGAAACTACCTACTTCTGTATGGACACCGATATATATCGACAAGAGAAGGGTTTAGCTATATAATAATAAGAACATCGAAAAATATCTTAGGAATGAGAACCCCAAGACACCTGATGAATGCTGGAGGTTATATCTGCCGAAGCGTTGTGTTAACAACAAACAAGATGAGGACAAACATCCGTCAAATGTAAATAATCTAAATAATGTACATAATTCGTCATTAAATATAGAACTCTACTTCTCGACTAGTAAGACACGTGTTCTTCCAAATTCCCCCGTTATACGAGACAGGGTACGCCTGGAAACATCTTTCAATTTTACCCTTGTCAGACCTCGAACGGACAGCAGATGACTGCAAAATTTCTTCACAGCTCGATGACCTCTTCCTAGGATCTTTCATATTTCCAATGTCATTTTTCTTTACCCAAGCTCTGAGACGTTGGTGGACTTCTTATTAGATGTTAAATCACGTTTTTGGTCCGTAATAACACTTTTATTGGGCAGTTGCCTAATAATTTAGCACGGTAAAATTGTTGCTGTTTTTCGAAAATGGCCGCCGTTTGTTTACAGCTTCACGCATCCAATTTATTTTACTACAGTATGCACAGACAGATTTTGTCATCATTCAGTGAAAAATATCTGGAACGAATAAATGCTCAGTAATTTCTTAAAATCAGAACTGCCTAATAATTGGAAACACAGTGTATATATAT
>NC_068983.1:77717242-77727410 GCF_001194135.2 Octopus bimaculoides
GTGTGTGTGTGTGTGTGTGTGTGTGTGTGTGAGTGTGTGTGTGTGGGTGTGTGTGTGTGTGTGTGTGTGAGAGAGAGTATGTGAGTCTGTTTCACTAATATCACTAAATTATCAAATGCAAAATATAAAAAGTTACATCGTAAAGTAGAAACATTGCATATGCAGTGTACACTTACTGAATGCTTACTGCATCGGAGAAAACAATATTAATATATGCTGCTATAATATGGGTGCAAGTAAAGAATTGGATGAAGTATTGCAACAAGAAGTATAATATTCTAGTGCATTCGTTTCAATTTTATTTTACATAGTTCTCACAGTGTATGGCACAAATGCCTTTGTGTTTTCAAGATATAGTAAAGTAACATGTAATCTAGTAGGTCTTAATACATGCTGGTCTATACTGAAAGCTGGTAGAGAATATTATTGCTGTGTTTGGTATTTTCTGTTGTGGACTGGTGCAAGAACGTATTACATTTCATAAGAATTCAAAGATAATATGCCAATAACATTATTTTTAGACAAGGCATCTTCTGTTTCCAGCCATTTGCATTCTCATTCAATTTAAGATACGTCCACAAAAACCGAATTTCCTTTTCTTAGAATTACATTTGTTGCCATATCTGTTTGGAAATAGGTTTCTTGAAGCAATTAAAGTTAACGTGAATGAAGTAGGGACAATTGTCATTGATACTAAATCACCTACTGCATTCTGTAACCATGTTACAAATCACAATGCATTTAATACAAGACATTTCCTGAAATTCCACGTATCTAATTATTTTGCTCATTCTAACATGAAAAGAAAGATCCTGAACTAAAAAGCAACGAAAGAATATTACATGTAGAATCGACTCTCCAACACAACATCATTATACGCCCGCCATAGTGATGATGTAAATACGCACATACATGCACAAATATGTATGTAGAAATAAATACCCACAAGTATAGAAGCACTCATGTGTGTATAGGTACATATGTATGCATGTGCATGTTTATGTATGTGTATTGTTTAGTTTGGAAAATTATGTCTTTACAATCATACAAACATTAAATGTAGTTCCGCTAAAGAAAATGTATATTATGTAGAGTCTAAATTACATAACTCGAATTTTCTCACTAAACACTACCTTCAAAAACCTCAATACAAGAAAATATCTAATGCGCACATATTCAGTATTTCTTTAGCTGTGTTCGTTGTATAAAGGTGTTAGTATGTCCAAGTGTGAACCAGAAGCAGACTACCCCTACAGACGTTAACACCACACGTTCACTTATCAAGATTTCCAAGGTAAAAGCTGTTTGTGTTGTAAGTAGAATGAAGGCATTCCAGTGAAGTGACAGACACACAAGTATATGTGTGCGCGAGAAACGGTCCCTCAGAAAACATTCGCCAACTAGAAACCCTTGTTTAACATCCAAATGGGGTGAAATATTACATGTATATCTATGCGCATACGAACATTGAAGGAAAGCATTGCATATTAATTCATCAGGTGGAGGATACTAAAAGAATGTAAACTCAATCTAACAGCAGTAAACGTGCAGGCTCCGCTTCCCTGAGAACAGATTAATAATAAAAGATTCTCTTCAATTGGACCCCAACTTAAAATGTAAAAGTGTGGTTCGCTGCTTCTGTCAGCATGATTGCAAATTTGCTTCAAAATACTGGCCGACTCTACATCCCCAGCAGTTTTCCTCTTGTGACATCAATTAATATAAGACTGCTACGCCAAACTGTGATACATACATATATATTATTCTTAAAAATGAATAATATTGATAGTGACTTCGAGGTTTCGTTCACTTCAGCCCTCCATAGAGTGCAATACATTGAAGTTAATCTTGACTATATACAGTCTCTGTTGACGCTGTATACAGTCTCTCCCCTAGCTGTATAGGTCTATATACAGTTTCTCCCCTAGTTGTATAGGTCTGATTGGAGTCGTAATTAGGTTTTAGCGGGGATTATTTTGGAGAAGTATTTTGGAGAAATTTTCAATTAAATTTGGGATTATGCTATTGTTTAGAATTTATTAATGTTAGTACAACCGTGTAAGTAGATGTGCATATATGTGTGCGTTCCTTTTAAAGCATGTGTCAGTAGAATTAGTTATTTTTGGTTTTATTGGATTTAATTCTTTGCTTTGACGATGTAAAGGTACAAAGTCCAGTATTTAAAAAAAACTTATTGATCGGGTGTGTTAATGTTTTGTAATGATATTTTTAGAATCCCACAAAAGAATGTACGTAGGTAGTAAGTTTCACCTGCTTCGTTTCTTTACTTGTAACCGGTGTTGTTTAGGCAAGTGAGTTTTTATTAGTTGGTCATGTGATGGTGTTGTTAGAATAGAAATGTGTGTACCTTGTGCTTTGAAGTTCTCAAAGGACTGTGAGTTTACATAAAGTTTGTTTCTCTTCATGTGGTCATCGTTTTATAAGGAATTTGATTAGTATAGAAACATTTTAACCATTGTATTTTATAGAGGTAAAATTTGTGGGCTATGTGTTTATAACTATTTCTTGCATTCCGTTTCAAAAGTGGACATTTCGTAATTTATTCTTTTAGGCCTCTATGTCTACATATATAGCAAACCAGTCGCAACCACGATATAACCAACATATGCATACTTTTCGCAACCCAAATATGATAAATTATATGTCATTATTCAATCAGAGGTGGACACGAAATTAAAAACACTCCAATTAACATTAAATGGGCAATAGTCTCACATAGTCTCACACGCACAACTCTAGCCAACTACGTTCTAATGAATTTTACCACATTCTAACATTCATGGGCTAAATTCTGTACGAAAACAATAATATTCTTACCTAAACTTTAACTTTACAAAGGTATAGTGTAGTCCATGAGACTAATGTACATTCAAATTGTTTTTACTTTTAATGAACACAAAAGCAAATATGTGTGCGTATGTATGCATGTATATATGTATGTGTGTATGTACATTTACTATATGATTTTTCCAATGTTCATCTGAGTTTTATGATATAATATGCAAAGTATTGTAACCCAATTTAGAAACGAAATTCTGGTCTGCATAATGATAAGCACATTCTCTGAAAACAAGCATAATATAGGACTTCTTTATATATTCACATTGTTTTGATATGAGATGTAAGTAGATGCACATTATAAGGTAAATGTAGATTGTTTTGCACTCACATCCTCACAGTCACTTACCATGTGTTAGTATCTTTTCCAGATTGAGTTTTATATTTTTTGGCTACTAAATAAAAGCTCTATAGCCACATGATTCTGAAGACTATAGATATTACACTTCTATATTTAAGAGGTGAGGAATTATGTATATTATTTACATTATTTACATTCAACGGATATTTGTCCTCGTCTTATACTTTTACTCTTTTACTTGTTTCAGTCAATTGACTGCGGCCATGCTGGAGCACCGAATTTGGTCAACAAATCGACCTCAGGACTTATTCTTTGTAAGCCTAGTACTTATTCTGTTGGAACCTTTTTGCCGGACCGCTAGGTTACCGGGACGTAAACACACCAGCATCGGATGTCAAGCGATGTTGGGGGACAAACACAGACACACAAACATATGCATACACACACACACACACACACACACGCACACACACACACACATATATATATATATATATATATATATACATATATATATATACATATATATATATACATATATATACTACGGGCTTCTTTCAGTTTCCGTCTACCAAATCCACTCACAAGGCCCGAGTCTATAGCAGAAGACACTTGCCCAAGGTCCCAAACAGTAGGACTAATCCCAGAACCATGTGGTTCGTAAGCAAGCTACTTACCACATACCCCAAGACACCTGAAGAAGTTGAGGACAAATATCCGTCGAACGTAAATAATGTAAATAATGTATTACAGATATTGTTTCCATTAATTCATGTATTCATAAGCGTTCAATTTACTAGCTTTACTTTGTATGAAATTAAAGTATATCCCACTAGATAGCACTAAAGGTGATGGAGGATATCTATACATGATATTCATTTCTGGTATTTACCTATTTTGATTAAGCTTAAGTCTGACGAGTAAATGAACTGCAGAATAAAATCTTGAATCAATGATTGGTCGCAGATTGTGTTTGACAGGCACATAACATCACTTTCTCTTATCTGACTTATTCTACGTATTATAGTAAAGTGATTATTACTTACGTCTGAATAAGCTAGAAAAGATTTGAATGAGAGAGAATAGTAATATTATGTAGTTTCACCATTCCCTAGGAGATGTAAGTAGTATGATAAGCATGAATTTAAAGTAAGACTTTATTTACTTTCTAGCTTAAAGTCTCTTCTGAATTGTCATGGCAAAACTAACCACAGTTAAAATATGATTTTCATTACTCAAGTAATTATTTATCTAAAGCCAGTAAAATAAATACGTAGAACATGTAGAGGTTAATTCAGTTGACTATGGTGATACTAATTTTATTTTCTTCAGAAGGAATAATTACAGATTTAATGGAAACCATATTTACTCCGTAATTTTCTTCGACTGTGTGATGATGTTTCAAATTAATTTTCAGGTGTATTCATCGATCATACATAAAGTGTCGTTGGTTCGATAAATAATAGAAAACTGGGCAATTTGAAGGGAAGATACAAGCATAATTATATTAGATGTGGAGAGGCAGGAATTAGTTAGTTGTCAATAGTTTAAATATTACAATTTAATTGCACTAACACTAGATTAAATAACTAATTATTCTTCCTTACATAAGCTGCATTGCTACATAATGATTCATGAGGTTTTCAATGACACCGGCTGGATTATATATTAAAACTAGCGATTTTTTGATGTGCGTAATATATACTCAACATTGTTCCTACGTTATTTTATATCTTTGCACTTGTTAATCTTACCAGAAAATAAGGCTTGTTTCAGTTTTAAAGTATGATGTCATAATTAGTCGTTAAGAGGGCGGTAGACTACCTATATAATAACCTGCTTGGTCGTTCGCACATTATACTTTAGTTAGCTAAAGAGGTGGAGTGAGTGAGAGGTGGATTAAGAGCGAGCGAGAGAGGGAAGAATGAAGAAATTAGTGAGGAAGAGGTAGAGAACGGTGATTAATATTAATGCATATAGACCAAATGGTCACGTGGCCAGCTCAATGTAGAGACAAAGAACGAGAGCAAAAGACTAGGAGAGAAGTGTAGGGAAAGAGAAATGTTAATGACGTGCGACACGGTAGGGAAGGCATACTTATTACATGATTAAACAGTTAGCTCAATGGAAAGGCAACTGGAGAAATGGTCAGGGGAGGCAGCTATATTGAAAGAGAGAGAGGGGGGCGACAAATAGAGATAGAGAGGCAGATAGCAATGGCGGTGTGTTGAAATTGAAAAGTATTTCTTTTATTGAACTACTATTTTTAAAAGACCACCATCGCATACGCATAAGCGCAATTATTTATCATCTGTTCGCTTAAAAAAATAATATTTGTTTATAAGAGTTAATTTAACCTAAACTCTGGATTTACCAAAAACACAGTTGGAAAGTTCCCGAGAAAGGATGAGCAGATATAGATGAAGGATGAGAGAGAAAGAGCGAGAAGATATAATAAGAAGAGGAAAAAGACAATACCGACGGAGATGTGAAGAAATGAACGTAGACGAACGTCAAGAATATCTAAAGAAAGCAAAACTATTAATGTCATAAAAACGCAAATCATCTTGTCTTTCTTAAGTAGGTCCACGTAATTTTTTCCATTCCGCGGAATTTACACGGGTCCTACTAGCATTTCTCAAATACGGTAAAAATAGTATCCGAAACAAAACAAAGCAACCACAAAAGCTAAACAAAATTAACTGTGTGTAAATTATTCTTTATTTCTACACCCCAGAAAGAATTAGAGGATTCTGTCAGTGATTCATCAACATTACACTTACAGAGATAGAGAATAAGAGGAAAATTGAAGATATTTTTGGAAAGTGAGGATAAATTTTAATGATTTTAGTTATGCCTCTCTTTGTATGACATTCGTCAAAGCAAGAAATCTTAGCCTATCTTTCTCAAATATTTCTACGTCTCTTCTCTGTTATTCTATACTTCTTATGTAAAACTAAGAGTTATACAGTCTCAACTTTTGTTCACTGTTGTAATTTTTCTCTTTAATATTGTTTCGTTCCAAATTGGCTTTCCCGAGATTACCTAAGGCCGATGCAGACTGAATTTTAGATTGCAAGCATTTGCTATTAAACTACATTCATTATTATACTATCTTCAGCACAATTTTAAATTTCTAGGCAACCTTTTCAAACCGTTGCGGGATTTAACAAACAGGTATTGATTCAGTCGATCATAACAATATGTACGAGAATGTTTAGAAGTTTCAAGGAAATGAATAATCATTCCTTTATTTAGTGCAATTTAAATAGCTTTTTATAAATGTGATATTTAGTGTATATGTCTATCGCATTTGAAATTAGAAGTATTGAAACCAATTCCAGTCTCAGGTCATCACCCATACGTGTGATATATAGATGGAAAGATTTTTGGTGTTTGCCTTTTTAATTATGGGGATATATTGTGAACGAAGTCTTTAATATGCTTCTGATAACAAAGAAGTGCTTATTCATGTCCTTTAAGGGAATATAGTTGAAGACAATTATTATCATGACTACATTTTAATTGTGTAATAATTCCAAAGATATCTCAGATTCTATTGTTGAATTCAAACAACACCCCATTCTTTTAATGTTTCTATTTGTTCAGAAACAAACTACTATAATTTAAGAAGAATTAAATAATTGTATTAGAAAGCATAGTTATAAAAAGAAATCTAAGTGTCGATTAGAAATGCAGTGAAATTAACGCCATGAATAATAGTAACCCACTTACAGAATGACGACCTAGATAGATATTAATACAGGATCAGATCTGGAAATTTGTACAAAGGCGTATTTTAAATTATACGTAACATTGTATAGCGTACGATACTACACATGCTAACAGGGTGAAGCAATCTAAAGTAAATTACGCATAACATTTTAATAACATAGTCGGTACCAAGAAGGACAGTCAAATATTCTGCGAATTAGTCACTAAAATACGTCAATAATTTCCTCCCCGAAGAAATCAATATATGAAGTACAATTTCTCTGAAGCAAGAGACAGACACTAGATGATGATAGCACGTCTCATTAAGAAGCATTTATAGTAAATTCTGTCTATCATCTTGGTACTTTTTACTGCCAATTAGGGAAGTATTTCCAGCATTTTAAATATTTTGAACAAGCATCAATTTAATGCAAAAAATACCAATACTCAGGGAATTCAATATAGGAAATTAGTCTCCAATGTATATGATATTTATGCTAGTTTTATAAACGAAAACCAGCATATTAGTGTACGTATAAGAATCTGCATATATGTGTATATATAGGTATTCATATTTATGCATACATATGCGCATACTTAGAGGCCTGTGTGTTTGATATATATGTGTGTGTATTATGTATGTATACACACATGCACACACACGCGTATATACAGGGTGCGACTGGTAAATTGTCACCATTCTATACTTTTAATTTCATTCATGCGCATTGTTTGTTTTTGATTTTGTCGACTACACAGTATAGTAGGGTCAGCTGGGCACTGTCTGTGAGAAAAAACAGCGCAATAATCCAATTCACTCTGCGAGAAATTTGGAAACGACATGCTGTACTACTTGGCATTCGCGCCGGAAATTCCAGTACGAATGTTTCAGAGTGTTTGGGTGTAAATCTGAGAACAGTGCAAAAGATTAAAAAAGAGCTGGATGAGTCTAATGGGGATTACAACGGTCTGGCATCTCGGAAAACTCACTCTGATCGTTCTGATAAGAAAAGAACTGATTTTGTTGATGAGATCTAGGCCATGACTGACAATGAACCCTCCAAGTCAATCAGGTTCTGGGACATGGGAGTGTCTGAATTTCTTATCAGACAGGTAGTGCATGAAGACATTCGGTATTCCTAATAGAAGATGAGAAAGGGCCAATTTTTATCCGGAGCCATCAAGATTTTGAACAAACACAAGTATCCCTTCCAACCGAATATGGTATGTTTTTTTTCAGACGAGAAAAATGTCTGCCAGGACCAGGTGTTGTACACACAGAACAACTGTTGGTTTGCCGTGTCCCGAGAACATATACGGAATGTGATAAAAATCAAGTCACCATTGTGGTATTTGTAGTGATCCCTACTGATGGTGCCTTATGCCTCCATTCACATTCCTCCACGGCCTCATACTCAACATGGAGGCCTACAGCAAGTACCTGGAGGAGAGTGCTGCCCTGGGTCAAGAGGGTGGCCGCTGGAAGTCCCTATGTCTAGCAACAAGACTCTGCACCATGCACAGAAGCAGGAGAGCCCAGTCATGGCTGTCAGACAATTTCTGCGACCACATCATCCCTAACATCTGGCCACCTAACTCCCCAGACTGCAACCCTATTGATTATTATGTGTGAGCTGTAGCTGAGCGAGAGACGAACAAAATTCCTTCTAATATCAAAGATGAACTGGCGGCAAAGATTATGGCAGCATTCACCAACTTAAACAAGGAGACTATCCAGAAGAGCTGCAGGAGATTCCGAAGTTGTCTGGAAGCTATGGTTGAATCCAATGGTAATTTTATTGAATAAATTTACTCTTTAGTATTTCAAGATAGTTTTATGTAATTTTGATATATATTTATATCTGTTAAAACGAGATTTCAGTGTTATTTTCACTTTTGTTTAATTTAGACGACAATTTGTTCACCGCACCCTGTACATATCATTGAGTTAAGTATCTTCAATAAAATTTTTAAAATAAAGTTACATTTTACCACATTACAATCACCATCTGACAGAAAGTCACTATCATATCTACGAAGTCACAGAAATATTGAACGTAGGATAACAACTCTTTTTCTTTCGATAATATATATATATATATATACACTCTATTGTTTCATATACAGTTTACATCAGTCTTCTGTTACATGTTATCTGCAATACTTGCATAAATAATAAAGTATCGATTTTTATGTAGATAATTTTTCTAGAGATTTGTCTAAATGTGAATCTGGAATTATCAGGAGGATGAACAAAGTTATTTTATTTCTGATAGTAAAATTTGATCACTATTAGAATGTTGACATTTTACGACGATGTATTCTGAAACATCTGTATACATATATGTATACATATCTGTATACATATATTCACAAATACCTATTCAGTAGTAGCGGGACCTACTAGAAATACCAGCCAAATCGGTTAATGTCTACAAGTACACCTGCATGTCAACCCTCACAACTTTTCTTTCTTATATATATATATATATATACATTACAGCTTCTGGCCCACCAAAGCCGTGAAAGAACGCGGTCGTGTATGTGTGTGTGTGTGTGTGTGTGTGTGTGTGTGTGTGTGTGTGTGTGTGTGTGTGTGTGTGTGTGTGTACGTTCGTGTGTGTGTGTTTGTGTACCCCCAGCATTGCTTTACAACCGATGTCGGTGTGCCTACATACCTATAACCTAGCGGTTCGGGAAAAGGCACTAATAGAATAATTAGTAGGTGGGGCTCTAGCATGGCCGCAGTCACATGACTGAAACAAGTAAAACAATAAAAAACTATGCCATTTTAATCCCGAGCAAGGCCGGGAAACTCACCTAGAATATATAAATAAAACTCAGAATGTGCTTCTGTCTATTTGTCTGTATGTGTTAGTCATTAAAAGACGAGAAGTAACAAACTGATTTCATTTACGTTTTACACATGCTTTACTTAGGGAGCATGCAATATAATGGGCCCAAAAATTTCAAATTCTTGCCTAATGTGAGCTTGTAGCAATCATCTCTTACACTATCCATTTCAGTGGAAGAATAACATCTCTATTGTAATACTTTTACTATTGATACTGGAACTATTATGTCACAAATATCCATGAACACAAACACACAAACACACACACACACATATATATATAGCTGTATATGTATAAGGGCATATGTATATATATATATTTATATATATATATGTGTGTGTGTGTGTGTATGTATTTATATGTATAAATACATGTATGCATGTATATATGTATATATATATATATATATATATATATATATATATATATATATATATAT
>NC_068983.1:77727475-77727741 GCF_001194135.2 Octopus bimaculoides
TGTGTGTGTGTGTGTGTGTGTGTGTGTGTGTATGTATATATATGCGCACGAATGGGTGTGTGGTAAGTAGCTTGCTTACCAACCATATTGTTCCGGGTTCAGTCCCGCTGCGTGGCAGCTTGGGAAAGTATCTTCTACTATAGTCTCGGGCCGACCAAAACCTTGTGAGTGGATTTGGTAGACAGAAACTGAAAGAAGCCCGTCGTATATATGTACATATGTGTGTTTGTGTGTCTCTGTTTGTCCCCCACATCGCTTGACAACCG
>NC_068983.1:77727982-77731408 GCF_001194135.2 Octopus bimaculoides
ATATATATATATATATATATATATATATATATACGCATATATATGTATATACATACATACATACATATATATATATATATATACACTAACTGACGTACCCGGTAATTCCCGGAAAGCTGGGTTTATCCCTTGGTTACCTGCGCATAATTATTTGGCTAAACCAATAACAAGAATACAAAGTATGTAGCCCTTAAAATGTTTTTTGTGCATTTACAGAGAATACCAAACTGTCTTACACAGGATCATGTTTTTAGGAATTCCCAATAAGTTATGAATACCCAAATTGTGAAGTCAGTTATGTAATAACTAAATGTGGAATTGCCTTGACCTCCCATAGCTTGCACTCAGGTGTCCAGTTCAAGTAATGCCTCAGTGTAAAGGCGTTATTTGACGTGGCAATTTCCTCTGAAGTTAACCTTTGAATCCTTTCTAGATGTCCTCTACCATACTGGTTTTGTGGATCGCCCAAAGCTTATGGAGTTCACGCAAGCCACATGTCATCAACATGATAGAAAATAGCTGGTGCACTTGACTTAGTACTGTTCTGACTTCTACCTCTTCCAGTGTCTGTTCCCAATGAGCATCGTCTTCCAGTCGTCCCTGTTTGGCGCAGGTTTCTCTATAGGTCGTGCAGACTTCCCATTGTGTCTTCAAAAATGTGTGAATGATGTAGGACAGTGTGTAGAAGCAGATGAAGAAAGAAGCACTCCTGTAGATTAGGGTGCAGAGTGTACACCCGCCTGATGGCCACACTTCTGAAGACAGCATTTTCTTCCCAGCCATCAATACGTGTTCCTTGCTTGCTCAGGTATAGTACACAGGGACCTCTACATACAATAGTGTTCGGGCAAATAGATCACATTGGCATAATTTGAAGACAGCTATCAAAGTGGTTTCTCATGGATTCAAAACTACGTTTTGAGCATTGTCTTCTGTAAAATATACACGCTGGCTATTTTCAGGATACACAGATAGATATTAAGAAGGTGTTCCTACATGAATTTGTAAAGCCATGGAGCATGTTACAGGTCAAAATTTGAGAAACTCCACAATTAGGTGGTGCACACGCTCAAGCAGAACAACATGGATAATTCAAGTATTTATATACGTATATATATAGTATATGAGATGTTTTGGTATCCAGATGAGCCAAACAGCAAGTAAGTATGGCATATTTATTTCTCTGAAACAGCTGTAAGAATATCTTTCTAATTATAAATGCCCAAGGAATATCACATTGCCTTGGCCTTATCTTATTTTATTTACCACACACATACACACGCACGCACGCACGCGTGCACACAGACACACACACCGACACATATGCATTTGTGTATGACATCGCATGGTTCAGAATTAATATATGCACAAACTAAAGAATTCACAACTCAATGAACAGTTTGGCGTCCAAATATTTGAAAATACTATGAAACTCCGCAATTATGAACACTATTTGCATACTCGAACACGGACATAATGGATAACACAGGTGCATGTGAGTGTATGCTAGTGTGTGTGTGAGTGTGTGTGTGTGTGTGTGTGTGTGCACGTGTGAGTGTGTGCGTGTGCACATATACTATATGGATGTCCATGAGCATGTACGTGTGTATTCATGTTTAAATGTATGAAGTTGGACGTGGCCAGGGTTAATGCAAGAGAGACAACAACTAGGAGTTGTCTCATATCTGTATATTTATCTGTTCATCCCGAAATCCCGTACATTTACGTGTGGTTTCGTATATTTTCAACTAAGATGGATTTGATTAATGGTGTACCATGCGGAATTGAACATTTTTGAGAAATATTCTTGCTGAATGAAACTAACGGTAGCCTTGTTAACATACCAAAAACAAAAAAATATTTATCTACCAATGCGATGTTGAACACTCATTAGTGCATATTTAGTCAATAATATAAGAAAATCTAAATATATATAGATAAGATGTAAATATATTTGCAATATCTGGCCGTAAAGCCTAAACTACGTGATGGATATTTGTTACTGACATCTGCTCTCTAAACGTAGTTAGTTATTTAATCCAACGATTATGACATTGGAGATGATAGTCCTGGAAGAATACAGTAATTTACTTTAAAACCTACATAGATTTTAACAAAATGGAAATCTTGGTAATGAAAACTTTAGGTCAAGTGAACTGTGACCCAAAGAAATAACATTTGATTTTCCGTGACAAACAGTGACATGACATACCTTCAAGAATCTCATATTCCTGAAATATATTTTTAATATGCACTCTAGTAGCTTAATCTAATGGTAAACTTAATATATAGTCATTCATGGCATTTTACCGATTCTTTAGTACGTTAGTGTTTGTATTCGTTTCATCTACAAAATGTATATGAAATAACATTTTAATTCATTTTTGCTATATTCTATCGATTTAATACAAATAATTTTTATACTATCGATAGTATATATCTTTCGCGTTTTAAGAGATTGAACAATCACAATATAGTCTTCTTTATTTCGTGCAGACATCAAAACCATAGTAGTACATTTA
Source organism: Octopus bimaculoides (assembly GCF_001194135.2). Taxonomy (NCBI): domain Eukaryota; kingdom Metazoa; phylum Mollusca; class Cephalopoda; order Octopoda; family Octopodidae; genus Octopus; species Octopus bimaculoides. Next base: position 77,730,505 of record NC_068983.1, read on the forward strand.
TAAATTAATATCGATTCCTAAAACAGGAACAGGGCAAAATATTTAGTTGGAAGGACGTAGCATATATTGTCGCTCCAGTAACATTATTTAATTCTTATGAAGAAACAGTAGGCACAGCTGTGTTTGTAAAGAGTTCTCATGATAACAACATGGTCATCACGCAGAACATGCTGAAAATGACTTCTTTAGACATGAGACAAGCACTAACATTTTATTGAAACTTCATCAATGGAAAATTTGTGGAAGTTTAATTTACACACACAAACGCATACATATGCACACATATACAAACACAAACACATAAAGACATGAACACACACACACACATAAATACATATATAAATATATGAAAAATTACTGAGTAACTACTGACATATATTTGAACATCAAAGACAACTAATGGTATATCGAGCTATTGAAATTACCTATGCTTCCAGAAAAGGTAGTATAGTCAAATAGTAGTAACTGCGATAATTTTTTAGTGAGACAAGGAAATAATGACAGGAAATAAGATTTTTCCCAAATAGAAGTGTACATATTTGGACTCGTATATTTGACTCACTAAGCAATTTTCAGCCCAAAAGTTGTCCAAACATATCTCCAGCAGTGAGTACGGTAGTCATATGCGAAAAAGTTGAACATGTTTAAGGCCAAGTTGATTAATGAAAATAAAACAAGAAATAAGTTTAAAGAAATAATGCACACACACAAAAGCACACGTATGTACGAGGCAGTGGTGAAAGTTCCTGCCTTTAAGGTTGCAGACCCAGCTTTCCGAGTTCTTTTACAGGGCTCAGAAAAAAACTGAAGGACCGCTGCAATAAGTGTGTGAATCTGAAGGGGGAATATATTCAATGATATCATAATTAAGTCATCCTTCTGTATTGTTTTACCCAAGACTAGG
>NC_068983.1:77732321-77734476 GCF_001194135.2 Octopus bimaculoides
TATATATATATATACAAATACACATACACACACGTACACACACGTACACGCACGCACACACACACACAGACACACGCGCGCACACACACACACACATACATATATATATATATATATATATATAAGGGTATGCTGAAAATTTTCTGATTTTAAGATATCGCGAAAGGCTTGGATAGAGATCCAACCTTCCGAGGTCTTTCACAGGGATTAGAAAAACTGAAGGACTGCTGCAGTAACTGAATCTGAGAGGAGAATATGTTCAATGAAGCCATAATTAACTAATCCTCCTACATTTTCTTTTACCGAAAGTGAGGAATTTTCAGCCCTGCCTCTCGTACTCTCCGAGAAAACTTTTGAAAATTACCTGTCAAGACAAGGTCTTAGAGAAGGAGATTTCTCTCAAGGTGATTTGCCAAGCATTAACACTCTGATGACAATACTGCAGGTCAGTTATGATCCACATTACAGCGACACATTTGTAATGACGATCACAGCTGACCTGCACTCTCCTCAGCAGAATATTAGTTTCGATCTCACTTCTCCCTGCTGAGGAGAGTGTGTGCAAAAACATGTGCCTTTGCACCTGCTGCATACGCGTGTGTGCACGATGTATTTATTATGCATGTATGATAGTGCGCACACACATCCATACAAGATGTGTGTACGTGTGCATGATTGGCTACGATTCTATATCAAGTAATCAGAAGGAAGACTTCTACTACCCTGACAGCTTTTCATTTACATTTGGGTCACATATAATCACCTTTCAATCTCCACTTTTGCTAATATTTCCTCTTCCTATTACCAACTAATTTTCGCACCCAAAGTAAAAAAGTTTGATATAGGCGTAGGAGTGGCTGTGTGGTAAGTAGCTTGCTTACCAACCACATGGTTCCGGGTTCAGTCGCACTGCATGGCACCTTGGGCAAGTGTCTTCTACTATAGCCTCGGGCCGACCATAGCCTTGTGAGTGAATTTGGTAGACGGAAATTGAAAGACGCCCGTCGTATATATGTATATATATGTATGCGTGTGTATATGTTTGCGTGTCTGTGTTTGTTCCCCCAACATCACTTGACAACCGATGCTGGTGTGTTTACGTCCCCGTAAGTTAGCGGTTCGGCAATAGAGACCGATAGAATAAGTCCTAGGCGTCCAAAGAATACGTCCTGGGGTCGATTTGCTCGACTAAAGGTGGTGCTCCAGCATGGCCACAGTCAAATGACTGAAACAAGTAAAAGAGTAAAAGAGTATACTATTGATGGTAAATTTGTCAGTAATCCAATATGTATATGTATCTATGTATGTGTCCGTTTGCGTGTGTCTTTGCGTTTGTGTTTGTCCGCCATCGCCGATTAACAACCGGTGCTAATGTGTTTACATCCCCGGAAATTAGCAAAAGGCACCGATAGTATAAGTCTCAGGCGTTAAAGAAAAAAACAACGTACTGCGATTCATTCGTTCGACTAAAATCCTTTAAATCGTGGCCATAACACGGCAGCAGTCTATTGACTGAAGCAAGTAAAAGATAAAAATAATTCTTAGTGTACTACATTTTTTTCTTTTAACCGCACTGCATGCAAATTAGTTTTGAATGATGCTAGAGGTATTTTTGAATTTGTCGGAGTAACACTTCCTCAGACTAACATTAATTTAGTTCTCGTTACATTGCATACTGAATATGTAGTTGTGGTGTTGATTGTTTATAGAGAAAGAACAATAATTCTAATAAAGATAATGATGAAAAATATTGAAAATAATAACATTAATAATAATAGAAAAAAATACGACCAATAGTAGTGGTACATGAGTCATTGATAAGAAAGAAAATACTAATAAATCACTAATGTAAGTGGTGGCGTTACAGATACCTATCAGAAAACCTACCTACCGGGTGGTTTTATGCTTATTTGTTTGGTAGTTGCTAAATAGTAATTATGCATTTCATTGTAATCTTGTGCGTTACGTCTAATCTTCTTTTTTAATTCTATATTAGTCATATTTAACTTACTCAGTAAATACATTTTAGATAATAGCAAGCACTCAAAGATAACGCTGGAATTTATGAAAAAAATCTGGTAATATTTTGACTTGATTTACCAACGTAAGGTTTTTTACTTTCTCGTAAATACATACATATATATGTATATATATA
>NC_068983.1:77734559-77737862 GCF_001194135.2 Octopus bimaculoides
AATATATGGGAGAATGTACGAAAAAACAACAACAGACGAGGACAGGTGATGTAAACAACAAAAGGATGTATTAGTTTAACGCTCGGGAATAGAGAAAGTCTTTAACGTTTCGAGCTACGCTCTTCAACAGAAAGAAATAAGGAGAAAAACAAGGAGAAAAAATATAAATGTGGTCGTCAGCGATCTATCATGGCGATATATAATATATGTGTACATATCAACAGATATTGTATACCTTGCAGATATTTAGGCAACATTTATATTTCCTGAAAAAATATAAATAGAGACGTTACAAAAAATCAAAGTAATATAATTATGTCACAATGATTTAAAATTTCTTTTGTGACAGATTCGTGTTTTCAAATCTCTAATAACAAACGAAGCTCCAAAGCCATATTTTGATGAAAGAAAACTATATTATAATTGACTGCTATAAGAACTTTCTCGTCTGTGTAGACCTAATTGCTTATTCCAGGGAAAGTTACATAATCTGAACTAACTAATAACCGGTTTTCTTTATTATAGTTGCGACAGTATCAGTGAAGGAGACACTTAGGCCACATTCAATCCTTTTTCTAACTCTCACTTTTCAGGATTTTATTCTTTCAATTACAAAATACAAGCTAATTTTCCAGCCCAAACTAACAAAATAACATGCATATTGAAGATATCAATATGCATATAGTTAATAATCCGTTCTACAGCATGTACAATGCCTAAAATGTTTGGTGAAAGGGGTCGGTGATAATATCGGTCCTCTGCTCAGCTGGTACTATTTTACCATCACCAAACTTTTGAAGGGCAAATCAATCTCAGTGGATTTCGGACTCAGATCGTAAATCCAGAAAAACCTCGAAGCATTTCATGCTTGCTAACGATCCTACCAGGGATAACTTTATAATGATAATGTTAATAATAATTTTATAATAATAATTTTAAAATAATAATTAATAATAATAATAATAATGATAATAATGATAATAATAATAATAATAATAATAATAATAATAATAATAATAATAATAATAATAATAATAATAATAATAATAATTTTTTAAAATAATTTATGTAACTTTCATGAAAGTAAATACATATAGCATCGCGTTCATCTAATTATGTAATATAAAGATAAGAAACAAAAATAAATAAAATTGAGAATAAGAATTTAAAATATCTAATGAAAGCAATACCAACTATATATTCCACGCACAATGCCAAAATACACGACGTAATGCTAATCTGATTAAGCGTCGGTCTGATATATTCATTCTCACATACTGAGTAATTCTTCACTCGAAATCATTTACATGTAATGTGATTAGAAACGGAATGGAGCAGAAAGAACTGTAATGAATAGTGAAGTTGTGCTAAATTCATTCTCCATATTCTTCCTTAGCTTATATACTCATCTTTCAAATACCTATGTCCTGGATTTAACCAATGACGTACATGGAATTTCTGTACCAATGACCTAACGAAAATATTTTAACTCATATTATGACGTTGCACAAAACCGGGTATTCGTGTCAAGTGCTGCATTGGGAATACACCGTGTTTATATGCAATATTACAATGTTGCAATGTGTGTGTGTATGTGTGTGTTTGTGTGTGTACGTGTGTGTGCGTGGGTAGTAAGCATTCTAAACACCTCAATTTCTAGTCTCATTTTACTCCCAATCTTTGAAAATAATATACATACGTAATATTTATTACAAAATTAATGGAATTAGGCTTGATACAAACCATCATTCACCAGGAGAAATATTAGTCTACTAATATTTGCAGTCCTATAGATCGAACCAGTAAGTACCAGTCGTATACTGGAGCGTTGATGCTACATCTCATCTCTATGAAATTCCTACATTCTCAATGGGAATTCGTTATTAGAATCGATATCAAAATATGCACAGCGAGTATGTATTTTCTAATAACGATTATTCACACAATATATTTGAAATTCTTATTTGTACCAATATCTACTGTACATAAATTGAAATATGTAATTTATGTATTTTCCACATTTATTTAATCTTATACGGACGCAACTAGTTACGTTTGCATCTATGGTTGTACATTTGTATATAAATGTGTGTGTATTTGCATGCCTGTGTGTGCGTGCGTCCGTGCGTGTATGTATATTTGTGTGTGCGTGCGTGTGTGTGTGTGTGTGTGTGTGTGTGTGTGTGTGTGTGCACCCACCTCACGTGTTTCATGTATAATCATGTTAGCATTAATAGAAGAAGCGCTTAATGTTTAAGACATATTTTTAATAGAATATGTTTGTATGCATGTGTTCGTATATACACGCATGTCCGTGTGTATGTGTGTCTGTAGACACGAGATTATAAACTGATATTAGGTGTTTAAAATAGAATAAAATAGAATAAAACTCAATGCTATTTCCAGTTAAAACACAGCACTTTTTACAGGTTTGTAACGAAATAACAAAAGGTTGCAGCACCTTCCAGCTCAACGTCTCTATCGCTCAAAGTTTAATTATAGTATTAACCTTGCCTGATTTTATTTATTGGAATAGCAGTTTAGCTATGAGACCTTTGCAAACATATTAAGAGCATCCGTTAATTCAATAATATTTCTTGCAGGTAAATATATAGATATTCTACTATGTAAATATCTACAGATATGAAATGTTCAAATACTGAAACTGAAAATGTAATAATTGAATATTTGATCATTATAAAATAACTCTGTTGTCTGACGCCTGCCAAGTGTGCTTAGGGAATTTGTACTCTTCTTAATATAGACATTCATTTTCACTTTTATACTATGGCAGCGCGAAGTGTCATACACATACGTATACATAGTCACACACGAAAATATATATACACAGGAACATGTGTGCATGTGAATCTGTGCGTGTGCATGCGAGTGTGCGTTGGATAGAGTGCCTCGTGGGATTTGTTTCGAACCTCTGCACACTTAGAGCACATCACGCCAAGCTCGACTATATCTTCTATTCTTCGCCTATCGATAAAAAAAAGAAACAAATAAATGCTATAAGTGAAAAAATTAGTTTGAACTAAATCATGCTTCAGATTCATAATAATTTCTGTAACTTCCGAACTCATAGCACACAATAAATTTCTCACCCACATAGAAAACCAGATACTTAACTTGGATGTATATTATATAAAAAAAACTTTGCCGTAATATTTTTCATGATGAATGCACCCTTATAAAGAAAAGCAAGTGATTTTCATATGAATAGAAGTGATGCTGCACTGGCCCTTTGTACATGTAAGTACTAATTACTGATCAGCGTACTAATACACACGCATACAT
>NC_068983.1:77737993-77740771 GCF_001194135.2 Octopus bimaculoides
TATATATATATATATATATGGTTAGATGTATAAAGAATTATAAAAGGAGTGTAAAGCATTAAGGGAAAGCTTTCGGCAGAATCCTCAACTTGTGGCTTCTGGAAGTATTAAGTAAGAGTAAAGTCATGCCAATAATAAATGACAAACCGTTATGCAGGCACACACAAAAAAATACGTAAGTAATGCAAATCATTTTCGCATTGCAAAATCTATTTTCAATGATGATAGTCTCCTAGTCTGTTCACTTCTAGGTAGTTTTAACAGCATCGAACAATATACTACTGTAAACTGAACAGTGAATTATATGAAATGACAATAATACGTATTGTGAAAATTTATCTCTGAAGATAATAACCGCAAGCAACAATCAATTGAATGTTCCTATAGCTAAAAGTAAAAAGATTTCAGTAGTGAGACTTATATAAAAGTCGGTTAGCAAGAATTTTCTAGAGAAGCCTGCATGTAGGACGATTAATAAAGGAACTCATGATCGGTGAAGAAAGCAGGATAATTAAACCAAGAAAGGATTACTAATATTTAGTAAATAACTAGAGAAATTTAAACACGTACAGACAGAATATGATTATCGAACGTTGATTAACGGATATTGCAAACTGATTGTATAATATATAACTGTTCTTCTTGGATAAATGGTAAAACAGTTTAACTAAGGTGTGTCAACAACAATATAAAGGCATTTTAAAATTAACATGAAACAAACTGATTGATTTTAAAAAGATTAGGGCAGCTACGATTGAATTATATATATATAAGAAATACTTCAGATTCAGTTGAATTAGATGCTTGATTTCAAGCACCACGTCAGTCCGGTATTATCGGAATATCTTGAAGGTGAATAAAGTCAAAATAAGCAGCTGTACTACCGTTTCAAGCGGCTCTATTTAATTAAACAATACAATCATTACATCAATTTAAATACAATGCCATCTTCGGCCGCACAAATAAATAAATAGAATTTTAACCAGTAGTACACATTAATATAATTTTTCTGAAATATTTTAGCAAAGCAAAAAGATGGAAGAAATTCATGTTGTAGCTATTGTAGCTAAGAAAAGACTACAATTCCAAGAATCGCATGAAGCCTATTGGGGTCATAGTGTTGTAAAGGATTGGAATTCATTTCTATTCCATTTATCTCTTTATCAACTACTAAATCTAAGACTAGAAACTGTGTCTATTTTGAATAAAGGCCATGATTGATTTGACAGCTCATGGCTAGGTATGGTCGTAAATATTATCATATGTATACCTTTTCCTTGGGGAGGAGAGAAGACATTAGGAGTAGTGAATTGGATATAAGTAACTGTCTATAAACAGAGACTGGTTAGGGGAAGACTTTAAATCATGATCTTAATTACCAGTTAAAGGGGCAAGATGCTAAGAAACCTAAGATGTTAATATAGAGGAAATTTTATTTTGGGGCGCTATGGGTTATTGTTTATAAACAATATTGTTATGTTGTATAAAATTGAAAAATAAGATTTTTAAAAAGGATATCCTAACCAAAATCTGTAAAATGTGTGTATATATCAATTATAAACATTGAAAAGGAAAGATTACAAAGAATCAGTTTAATATTCATTCATATACTTAATTAATTATCGGGGGGTTTCTATAAAAGACTGCTCAGGGCATTTACTTATTGAATAACTGGAAAGATAAACATGCTATCTATTAATTTTATGTCATGAATCAGAAAAAAGTAAAGATGCATACGGTTACACATACATTCATATATGTGCATATATACACATACACAAATATTTATACGTTTGGATGGATATAGTATAACCGTCTCGTATAGACTTAAGTAACTGAAAAATATCTATTTAAGAACAAGATCAGTAACGCTTTATAAGAGATAAGAGGTTAATAGGTAAGGATATCAACATACGGAAACACAATAATAAGAATTTATAGAAAATAATAATACATACAACCTATATTTAAAGATTAAAATATTAAAATTTGAGGTAGGGAAGAGACAGAGATAACCCGAGCAGAGAGAAAATACGCATGGATGTAGTGAGGGCACTTCAAGGTATTCAGACCGAAGAGATTTTATAAGTTGTAATGATAGAGATGCTATTGCATGTATGATTTTATATTTTCTATTGGGTATATAATTTAGTTGAAAGGAGACTTACTAACATAAAGTCACTACAAATATACATCATATGACCAGTAGGGTAGAACATCATAGAGGATAGTATAATCACCAAAATAGGATGGAGTCAGACTAAATAGGCAGGGATAGTATTATATATAGCACACTACATACCATAACATATAGTTTATAACATATGGAATGCAATTTAATTCACCATATAATATAATATCCCATGATTTTATTATATTTAATACTCGAGTGTAAGTGTGCAACTGATACGACTCCAAGATTAATTTCTACCGTCAAATTTCAAGTATGGTACCTAAAATCCTTAGTTTCGAAAATACTTAAATGTACGGGTGACGTTATGCATGGATGATACCCTTAAGTCTAATCTATTATTAATCAGGTTGTTCTTGCCCCCATACTTAAAAATCTGACAAGTTTCCAAACAGTAAATTTCACACTGATATCGACTGTTTCTATATGGCTGCGCTCTCCGTATTATAGCCCATTTAAGGTAAAATTCGATCCCGCTATCCTTCAGTTCCCAAATCTTGCTAAATAAGGATGTACAATTGGCTTTATGTTTGAGTCAAAAAGATGAAAAATGGTTATTGATACGGTATTTCAATCGAAAATCCCAT
>NC_068983.1:77742456-77743234 GCF_001194135.2 Octopus bimaculoides
CATATGGTTGATTTCCAGGATTTTTTCAAATGGAGATAATTGAGGCAACGTTAAATGAAGGCCTTTGCTCAAGAACACAACACAGCCCTGGATTCAGGTTTCGAAATTATATTCTTATAATGATAAATGGAACATCCTAACCTGTAAGACACTCGCTTTCACATATTTTTTACATACAATGAACATACAATACACACAGACACACACACACACACAGACACACACACACACACACACACACACACGCACACACACACACGGCAGACACACACACACACACACACACACACGCACACACGGCAGAAACACACGCACACACATGTGCATCCCGATCAGAGCTGTTTTGTTAAAATCTTCACACATCCATATCATTTCAGGTTTAACCTTATTGCCTTTTGAAGGGATTTCTTAAACGGTAAACGTGAGAATGCATTTCACATGGTTATATGTTTGCATATTAGGTTTGGAAAAGTCATGAAATGTGCGCATAAATAGATACGGAACCTGAGAATTTTGAGTCATCAACTATGTATCTTGTGGAATGTAAAGTTTAGGAGTTTAAACGAAGCTCATCTTGATCTCAGACCACGCCATGAACACGTGAATGTTTACAAGGATTTAACTGGTGAAGAGGAGACAATGACAAATCCAGAAAATATATTTACTAGTGTGACACAGACGCCATAAATAGACATAAAGTAAAGACAGGATTGGGAGACTAAAATGAAGTATAAAATAGTGTGTCTAAGACAAAAAGAATAGACAAAAACGTTATATA
>NC_068983.1:77744051-77746300 GCF_001194135.2 Octopus bimaculoides
CGCCGTGATCAACCAAATTTTATGAAATTCACCCTACTCTCATTATTGATGTGCTGAATCTCAATAGGTTTCTATAACACCAATTTAACACACACACACACTACCTACACACACATACAAACATACATACATACATACATACATACATACATACATACATACATACATACATATATACATGCATACATATATAGAGAGAATAACTAGAAGCAGTATACAGGAGACAATGTCCATTTTGTTTTAAATATATTGACAATGTAGTCAGTTTTATCTGCCCTCTCCTTCACAAACACTGTCACACATACATATATACATACGAATATACGTATGTGCTGGGGAAAATGTGTCATTGTATTTGTATGTTTGTGTGTGTGTATTCTCCGAGAAAACATTAGCTCGTATTATTTATAACCAAACACAAGCTGTTATTAGAATCATTTAAATCTCTGTGGAGCCAAAAGTCTGGCTTTGTAGCTCGGTAAAAAATAATGAAAACTGAAATGCCCTGTTTCCTGCTATTATAATAGTAGAAGTAGTGAATTTGTTGTTGAATTTTATGATGATTATGAGAAGGTGGAGATGAAGTCTATAGAGATGTAGGAGAGGGATATCGATGATAAAATATAGGAGGAGGATGAACTCCATTTCAAAAGAATCGTTGTGTGTCAAATATTTACTAATACCATTGTTTCAGTTGTATAACATTATCAATAGATCGATATGCCTAAGCAAAAAACAAAAGAAAAATTGTATCGCTTGTTTTAACAGTCTGTCTAGCATAATGTAGTAGTTGTTGTTGGTCGTTGCAGTGGTGGATGTGGCGGTGTTTTGCTGTTGTTGCTGTTGTTGTTGTTGTTGTTGTTGTTGTTGTTGATGATGATGATGATGCTGTTGTTGTTGTTGTTGTTGGTGGTGGTGGTGGTGGTTTGTTTTTGTCTTATCGCTGCATTTCCACCTCTGCCTTCTGAACTGGTCATCATCTTACTATATATGCCTCACATCCTTTATCTGTCAATCTCACCAGCGTTATCTTTTTGTACATCGGAATTTGCGAATTGTTCCCACTCCAAGCACAACTGTTGTATTTTCTCTATCGCTTTCACAAAACATTATCATTTGTTGCCTCTATCTCAGCTAAACACACATGGACGTAAGAAACTGTTTTAATACTCTATCCAGATACAAGAAATAATGCAATTAAATCAATGTAAAATAAAAATAACAATTATAAATGATGACAAAACTAAATAATAAATAATATAACGCATTAATGAACTAACTGTTTAACAACGAAGTAAAAAAATGACAATATTATCATAATTTAACTGATTACAATTATATACAAAAAACATAAAACAATTACAAGAAAATCTTTGGAACATTAATAATTTCATGTGTCGAATATACAATCCGCTTTTCATTTTTGTCCATATTTCTTCAACTTGTTATTTCTTCTTCAATGCGAATTTGGGTTTTTTCTTTTCTTCATGCAAATAACAAAAAAAGAAAAAAAATAGAAAAACAGAAAATTTTCTGCAATTTGAATTTCTTTTGTTGTCTCAAAATTTTGTAGACATTTTCAATAATTGTGCCATACTTCTGGTTCAAATTATACAATTGATAATCACTATCGTATGAAAAAAAATACTCATTTTAGAAACAAACTACATTTTCCCTACAGTACCACACAATTATTAAAATTGTTTTATTAGCGTTGTTACTGTTGCTGTTCATTTAAATATTGTTTTTGTTATTGTTGGTGTTCATCATTTTGTTTTCCTTTTCAAAATAAAAGTAAAAACATACTTTGTACTGTCTTCTTTGAAAACTACTTTAAAATAAATACTCTCAAAATGAAAATATGAAACAATTCATTTCAGAAGTTAGGAAATGTGTTTCCTCCATAGATTAATTTGTTTCAGTATTTTAGTGCTTTTATTTCTTTTTTAATTATTAACTTTCATGTGTCCATTTTATGTTTTCTTCTCTTATTTCTACATCAATGTCCCTCATATTGGGAAAGCATCTTTAAATTCAAACATTTATCTCAATAGATGAAACTAAATAAAACATTACAAAATTTCACTTCATTTTCATTTCAAAGCATACACATAACTGGCAAAGCTTTAGTAATCAATATCATAACTCAAGTAAACATTTGTATTTCCATCATTGCTGCATTTCATTTGATCTATTCTCTAAGTTAATTGTCCTCATATATGTATATATATATATATATATATATATAT
>NC_068983.1:77746345-77751307 GCF_001194135.2 Octopus bimaculoides
TATATATATGTTTGTGTGTGTGTGTGTGCGTGTGTATGTTTATGTGTGTGTGTAATTATATATATATATATATATATATATGTGTGTCTGTGGGTGTGTGTGTGTGTGTCTGTATGTATTTATATATATATACGTGCATACACACTTAATCACATAATATATACGTATATGTGTGTACTAATGTATGTATGTAATTATTCAATTTTATTTCAAGATTTCTTCCCAATAGAGAAAGAACCGGTTTCTAACTACATCCAGGTCTCCTTCGTTGGAATTTCAACATCAACAGAATATATTTGTCTGCATATTCAGAGTTACTTGGTCATTATGTATGCATACATGTATGCATGTATGTATGTATGTATATATGTATGTATGTATTTATATACGCATATGTATATGCACAAATACTTTCGTGTGTGTAGTATAACTGGTGAAATGGAAATACATCACAACAAATCTGGTTTTGTTAAGGAAACGAATCTAGTAATGTTACGGAAACAATTCATATTTCTGCAATCAGGCTGGACGTATAAATTACGGAAGAATTTGACTCATAGGCTCTGAATGAACGATGTGTAACTTTGATATGCTTATTCAAAATATGTCATGCGTGTCACAATATATCTTGACAGAACTAAGTGAAACGTTTGCAGATCTAGCTTGGTCTCAAAATTTTGTGTCCCCGTAATAATTTTTGTATTTTAATAAATATATTTTCGAAATATTTTTGGAGTCTGTGACAGCGTACACATATACGTACGCTGTTACATACGCATACAGCATGCACACAAATACACACACATACACACACATGGCCGCTCAGAATACGCATATATGTATGTATGTTTATGTGTGCGGGTATGTGCGTATGTGTGGTGTGTCTTAAACGATGGCATCAGGGACAACGAGATGCGTTATGTACTGCAGAATTAATTTCTTAATTACTTTGAAGGACATTTTCACACCTTATGCCGGCGTGTGCTTCGTGAGAAGATGTCTGTGGGAGAAAGAGTGTCTATGTGTATGTGCGCATGTTTGTGTATGTTTATCTAGCAAGATATTTTACTCAAGGGACATCATCGTTGCTTTTGCAATTGAACGTGTTTAGGATGTAAACTTTTACATTGCGATGATCCTCGAGTAGCTGAGAGGATTTCAAGCTGAAACATCTCGCAAACTGCCGAGAATTTGTGAAAAATAAAAGAATGTGCGCGCGGGTGTGTGTGTGTGTGCATGTGTCTTATTTTTTTTTCTTGTAGTTGTCTCAGTCTTTGGTCTGCAGTCGCGCTGGGGCATCACCTTGAATCGTCTTGTCGAACAAATTGACACCAGTACTTATTATAGCAGTACTTATTCGTTAGAAAACATGGACGTAAAAAAACGAAGAGCGTTTGTCAAACGGTAGTAGATGATACACACGAACATAAAAAAAAAGATAAACATAAACACATATATGCTTATATTTGTATCTGATGAGCTTCTTCAGTTTCCGTCTACCAAAGCAGAAAACATTTGCCTCAGGAGCAGCGCTGTTAAACTGAAACCCTGAACTATGTGGTTGGAAAGCAAAAGTTTTGAGTAATTTTCACACGAACAGATAAAATTATTATTATTATTATTATTATTATTATTATTATTATTATTATTATTCAGTAGTTTTATTTTTATAACGTGCTTTCACTTCACTACCGAGCGCAGCTCTGTGCGCCTTGGGTATGTGCTGTGGTTTGCTGTGGTGCTCTTATGTTTACTGTATTGAAAGTGTTTTGCGTAGAATGTGTGCAGTACCCAGTAGTGCAATTTTCTGTATGTTATATATATTTGTAAGTCCTGGTGTTTTTGTTATGTATTTGTCTGAATATTTTTTTTATTATTATTATTATTATTATTATTATTATTATTATTATTATTATTATTATTATTATTATTATTTACAGGCATGGAAGTGCCGTCAGCCGGGCCTGCCCGAGGTGCGGCCAGAACGCTGAAACGTTTTGCACGCCCTAGTCCAGGTCCCGCTTATTGCTGACCAGTGGGTTTATGTTGAACACCTGCTGTCATGTTTAGAACGGTTCCGGCTATCAGCTGAAATCATTGTGAAGATTGCTCCGCCGAGCGTCTTTTGGCCGGGAGAGGAAGGCAATTTTTTTATTTTTCTAGTGGCTGTAGCGAAAGAGGTATTATGGTGGACCAGTCTGAAAGGGCACTTTCCTCTTTGACCAAGGCCTCATCAACTCTTTCAAGTTTCCATCGAAAAGGAAGTTGAGGGTGGAGAGGGAAGTGTTGTTTGTAGCAAGTTTTTTTGAAAGGTGGGTGAATGCTGGAAGAATGGCCAGTGTGAAAGGACCAGTTCTGAGCGTGCACCTATAAACAAAAGAAGGGCTCCTGCCCTGTTGCTCAGGCATCAGTGGCTTTTGTGGGTTCTTCCACGAGGTCCTTAAAGCCGCGCTATTGGGAGTTTTAAATTGTTTAATTTTTAATCGTTATATATATATATCGTTTACACGTTGGAAAATCCATTGTATCATCCTGTTTTTTTTTGTGTCGCTTAATGTAATTTTATGTAAGGCCTTGTGGCCAATAAACGAATTAAATATTATTATTATTATTATTAGTAGTAGTAGTAGTAGTAGTAGTAGTAGTAGTAGTAGTAGTAGTAGTAGTAGCATATACCAAAAGGCACAAGTATATGCGTATTTGTGTGTTAGAGTGCGTGTGTACGTTGCATGTATCATACATTTCTACCGAGGGGGTTGTTTTATGCTATTTCCCCCCTTGTTCCAATAAAACAAAACATCGATTTAAAATTGGTATGTGGGTGTTTTACGCCGATTAGTGTGCTTTTCTTGTTGTTTTTACAACAATCTGATTATCTAAACTTGACAATAAAAGACAACGTTACAGAAAAAAAACTATCATTTTAAAAATGTTTTACTGTTTATATCATTCAGCGTCTGTCTAGTCAAAAAGTAGCTATTTAGCATAAACAAAAAATGGTATCTGGGTGTGACTGAATTTCATTTAAAAAAATAAGTCTTTCATATCTCATTTCAATTTATCAGTTTAGCATTACAAACTTCAACAATAATCAGGAAAAAATGAAAAACTATTGTACATTAAATCTAGTGGTGTCATGTACTATGTACGATTTGCTATGTTTTTCATATGAACATGTTCAAGAATAACAAATTATCTACAATGCATTGCAAGGCGAACGAAAGAGGCGTACGGCACCGGTTTTACGATCAATTTAAAAACAAAAACAAAAAAAAATATATAAACTGCAGCTATAGTACTGATCTGAAAATCTCTTTTAATCGGTACTTAGTAATGCTTTCAGCTTTCTTTTCATAAGTAGCCTACCGTAAGTAACAGCTTCTTTTTTCTTCTGTAATATTTCATGTTAAATTAGCATTTGTATTGAAAAACAAAAAATATACGAGATAAAAGAACTATGTCGATATTGTTCTCTTCCAAATCTTTCTAGAGTACTATTACATGTCTTTAGCAATTGTGAGAAGTTGCCAGCAACTGAAATTTTTTCTCTGTAATAAATGGGTTTGTCTAGTCTGTAATTAGTTTTTGAAGAAAGAAATACTCTGATTTAATTAAAGATTAGTTTACACATTGCTAATATTTATTGATATAATCTAGTATATTATTCTATTTGGTATGTTATTTTTCTACACGTATTTGTTGACCCAATTCAGCAACGTTATCAACCTTACCAATACTTACATATAGAGAAAGGATAACATCATATACCATTAGCGTGCCTGCAATTCTCACCATAGTTATTTAAAATTTTCTAAAACAAGAGTACTATCAAAAATCTATCATAAGATACAGCAGTACACTGCTTAATATACTGCATTATATTGCAGTCAACTCTACGTTTAGGTTTGATTTTTAAGTTACAAATTTGGGAGCCACAATAATTATACTGTGCAATATACGGGAATATTCTTATTGATTGTTCAGTAAATAAACCCTATTCTGCATACAAAAGAAAACATTTGCCACAAACAGGTTTTTCCATATTTGCAATACTACTTATATCTATTCTAGACTACATTTAAAGAATTGTTGATTGGTAAAAGTACACTTACCAATAGTAACTAACATACATGTGTGTTAATTTCTTGTTGCGACTCCTTTATTGCTTCTTATAAAGATTCTACGACTAATCTTACTATATTTGCTTTACAAAATTGGTCCAAAATGTCGTTGTGAGAGACTCCAGTATCTGAGCCTTTACTACCAATGTTTTCCCTACGACACTAGCGTGTAGATTTTATAGTAAAACATCGAAGCTATTGACCCTATTGATATACGAGAATCTAAGGAAGAGAATTAAACATTCTCTCTCTTCCTTTTTCGACGAAGAATAGAAAACACTCTAACAAATAGTTTTTAAACAGCAAATGTATAGCCATTGATTGCTTCACGTTCACTGATACCACTACTAATGCAATTCACGCATAAACAACACTACAGTAACAACAGTTTCCATAAGGGCTAGTGTTATTACAAGACGACTAAAAGTAAATTTAAAACGATAATAAATACCATTATTTAAATCACTGGAATCATACCCCCTTTCTTCTGCATTCTCTGCAAAAATTTATATTGTTTTATCATGATCTCTTCCTTAACAGCTAGCATCTTCTCAATCAACAGGATATTGCATCAACTATAAGAAAGACAAATTTTAGTTTTTAGTAACTTGCATTTAGAAGCATGTTTTATGCCCATCAGAAAGCATTTTCTTTCATTTTGACAGAACAAACATTATAATCAATAGTTATTAGTGTGGTTTGAGTTTTTAAACTTCTCTTTGAATGTCTACTCTAAAATCAGTGAGTCGTTAAATGTTGCAATCTTATTCCTCATAAACTCTTCACAAATTCTACCTCTTCACTTAATGGACACTTGAATGTATGCGCTTGAATGCATATA
>NC_068983.1:77751629-77752778 GCF_001194135.2 Octopus bimaculoides
ATGCATACACACGCACAGATTCACACTAAATTGAAACATACACGTAAAGTGAATTAATCTTAGTGGATTCAAATGATTTTGTGTTAAGTCATAAATATATCATACCAAATTCTCCTAAGCAAAATATACTTATGTTCAAAATATATTTACTCATGCTTAGGAATGAATATTTTATACTCCGCGTTCTTGGCAGAAGGAGTTAGGTATTGAAGTGATGAAGTTTCTGACCTAGTAGTTGTATTCAAGCGCCATTTAATTCAACTTTATGTCAAAAATTCACAAGTAACAGCTAAACAAAATTGTTAGTTATGTAGCGTAATCGTTTGAGCATGATGCATATTAATATATTTATAAATTCGCATATGTGTGGGTGTGTGTGTGTGTGTTTATAACCGCAATTTCATCTATATAAAGGTTTATATATTTAGATATATACATAACGTTCATAATTTCTATGGTGAAATATTGTAATGAGAAATGAGTGCATCTTACCTATTTAACGGATACTCCAGTCATAATAGTTACATGTGTTTTACCTGTATTTTTCTGCTAGTAATATATTCTTGTATTCTAATCTTACCTCCTGACATTTACACTTCTAGTGCCATCTCGCAGAAGTCGCTCACTCTATCAGAAATGAAGTGCACATCGAAGCCTTTTACCTTTTCAATGGATTTATATTAGTTTCTAGATGTAATTAACCATTATTAACACAAAGTAAATTTCTTCGACTCGTGTCTCACAATCAATGTTGTATCTTTTATGTTTCATTTGTTTTTGTTATGAGACTGTGACCGTGTTTCCGCGCCCGCCTTGACTAATTTGTGAAAGAACCAACGTCAACGCTTATTTATTTACCCTCTTCTTCGAACCTCTAAGTTATATGGATGTAAACACACCAACACCGATATCTATGCGGTGGTGAGAGACAAACACAAGCATAAAAACGCACAACCACACAAACGCACACACACGCACAAACACACATACACACACACCCGCACGCAGATACGCACGCACACATACACACAAACATACACATTATATGTGTATACACGCACACATTCACACATACATTCACACACATTCACACACACACACACACACACACACACACACACACACACACACACACACACACACACACAC
>NC_068983.1:77752817-77754816 GCF_001194135.2 Octopus bimaculoides
ACAGATCCACGTTTGCGACGTTTCATTTTTTTTAATTGTTCTTTAGCTCTGGATCAAGAAAATGTTCAGCTCACTCGAAAAATACCTTGTTCAGTTTCGTTCCTTCCTCGTACTTAAATGTTAATCAAATATTATTATTATTATTATTATTATTATTATTATTATAATTATTATTATTAATATTATTATTATTATTATTATCATTATTATTATTATTGTTCAGTAGTTTTATTTTCATAACGTACTTTCACTTCACTACCGAGCGCAGCTCTGTGCGCCTTGGGTACGTGCTGTGGTTTGCTGAGGTGCTCTTATGTTTACTGTATTGAAAGTGTTTTGCGTAGAATGTGTGCAGTACCCAGTAGTGCAATTTTCTGTATGTTATATATATTTGTAAGTCCTGGTGTTTTTGTTATGTATTTGTCTGAATATTTTTATTATTATCATTATTATTGTTATTATTATTATTATCATTATCATTATTAGCAGTAGTAGCAGTAGAAGTAGTAGTAGTAGTAGTAGCAACAGCAGCGGTGGTGGTGGTGGTGGTGGTGGTGGTGGTAGTAGTAGTAGTAGTAGTAGTAGTAGTAGTAGTAGTAGTAGTAGTAGTAGTAGTAAAGAAGACACACAGTACCCAATATTGTGATGTTGGGAATTGAAGATATTGTGTGTACCAGAAGGGTTGTACTGTCTATGAAGTCACAAGGGCCTCAGACAAACAGTAATTTACGCAATACGCATGCATTCCAAATAATCCTTCGTTCTATAAGCACAATGCCTGAAATTCGGGGAGGGGATAATCGATTACATCGACTCCAGCGCATAACTGGTACTTATTTCATCGACCCTGAAAGGATGAAAGTCAATATTAACCTTGGCGGAATTTGAGTGTATTCCAAGTATTGCCGATTGTTGCTATACACCAAGATTGTAAGATATTTCTAAAGTTTCTAAATGTTTCTTCAGCTCCGATGACAAGAAGAATAACCTTTATGTTTGACTCTCGCAGCTTTCACATCTCAGCAGTTTCTATTCTCAGATCTTTATATTTATTAATGTTTTCTGTTTCTTTCATGCTAATATCTTCGATTGCAAGGCACTTTATTTGTCCCTCCTAAAGGTCATGAATGCCGGCCTTCAATGCTAAAACAACTTCTCTGTTTGGAGGTCAAAGTAGCAGAAGATCATTGCCTTCCGTTTTACGTCCATTACTTTTCCCGCTATATGTTGATACCAAGCACACGTTATCTCATATGAATACTTCCGGCATAGTGAAGTTTTGGGGCTACCTTGTTGTGTCTGCAATTGTACTCTTTCTATGCAAGATTTTAACAAGCACTAACAATGTGAGTTAAGCTTTCGACCTTCCCCCACATATTCTGCAGGAATTCATTGCATTTGTATGGCCTGCATCTCTTTTTACTAAGTTGGTATTCAATGTCTGATCTGTGTGTCTTGGGTATGTGTTGTGGTTTGCTGTGATGCTCTATATGTTTTTGGTAATTTCTGGTGGGGAGGCATTGGTCTTGTGCAGCAATTAAAAATCCTTTAGTCTATGCTTTGAGTCCTGTGCTTCTCAACCATTGCTGGGATGTTTTTCTGAATATTTCTTTTGCATTTAGTTTAGCCCAGTATTTACCATGTAGGGACATTTCTTGCCATCGTTTTATATTATTATTATTATTATTATTATTATTATTATTATTATTATTATTATTGTTCTTGTTGTTGTTGTTGTTGTTGTTGTTGTTGTTGTTGTTGTTGCTGTTGTTGTTCAGTAGTTTGATTTTTATAACGTGCTTTCACTTCACTACCGAGCGCCGCTCTGTGCACCTTGGGTATGTGCTGTGGTTTTCTGTGGTGCTCTTATGGTTACTGTATTGAAAGTGTTTTGCGTAGGATGTGTGCAGTGCCCAGTAGTGCAATTTTCTGCATGTTATATATATTTGTAAGTCCTGGTGTTTTTGTTACGTATTCGTCTGAATATTTTTTTATTATA
>NC_068983.1:77758050-77760384 GCF_001194135.2 Octopus bimaculoides
ATGGTGTTTTGGGGTTCGAAGATGGTCTGATTTTGATGTAACACCTGTGTTTACGATCGCTGTGCGGGTAGTGGAGGTATCAAGTTAAAATACATCATTATATTATTATTATCATTATTATTATTATTATTATCATTATTATTATTATTATCATTATTAATATTATTATTATTATTTTTATTATTATTATTATTATTATTATTATTATTATTATTATTATTATTATTATCATTATTATTAATATTATCATTATTATTATTATTATTATTATTATTATTATTATTATTATTATTATCATTATTATTATTATTATTATTATTATTATTATTATTATCGTCATTATCTAATTCGATGTCTTTCTCAATATGAACCATTCGTGTTTTACTTAAATATGGTACATTTATTTGTTCGAATATCTTGGCTTATCTAAATGCTCAAAGCTATTCAGATTGAGAATATATATTTTTTGTTACACTTCTTGGTTCAATCCTTTTGTTTTTCTCAGCTTTGCGTGAAGAGTCCTCTATGGTAGACTAACAAATTGAATAGTAATCTGGCCTTGGCCTCTCTTTTTAATACATGTAATCTCAGTGGTTTAGGATATAAAATATATAATCCTCATCGTAACGAAATGTCTAAATTTATATTGACAAGATCGGGCAGTAGCTTCTTTTGCCTTTTAATTCTGAATGTGAACAACGACCCATTATAATTGCAAAAGCTGGTATATCGCATTGAAGGTATTGCTTATGGTTTCATAATTTACCATATTTCTCCTTACTTTTTTATACTTGAGTTTTGTGTAATAAATATTTCTACTCCATGACGGCAGGGAAATATGTCACGCTTTGAATAAATGGCTTAGATACTTGCCGACATTATATTGAATATCTCTTTTTATTAAGCCACTTTATTTATTTATGTTTTGCGTTCATTATCAGTTTGGTTGTTGCTTGAGAAGGAAGTGCTGCAGGAAAGGCACCGATGTAATTATTTTAGCTATAACTGAGATGAACTGGGAAAATTGTAGGAGATAGATGTTAGAACGCTGCAAGCTATAATGGAAAGAGGAAGTTATTTTTTTCTTCTTTCTTTCTCCTGTTTTGTAGAGTAAGTGGATGCTGAAGTTGCGAAAGGTTACAAAAGAAAAATTGGCGGCTAGGAACAGTAAATTAAAGAAATCTGAAGAGAACATTAAATCTGGTGATTAAAAGACCCATTAATTCTTCAACAGACGGAGACCGATGCTTATCAAAGCGAAGGTTTAAATGAACAGAACGTAGAGGAAATGTATCTATTAGAGCTAATCTAAAGATAATAGTTAAACCTTATGAGTGAAAATCTTTATGAAACTAGAAGTCATTTGTTACGAAAATTGTGAAATGTCAGAATTCACAACCTGATTAGCAATTATATAAAGGCAAAATCGAAAATTCTTGCTCAAAATTTATGTACCAGAAATTAAATTTAAGAATAGGGAAAAGAAATTTAACAAATGCCGAGTACTTAAAAGATTAATCATTCTATCCGCAAAAACAGATAAAGTAACCGATGATAAGGTATCACATGATGAATGCACAAACGAAACGCTTAATCTTGAATTTAAAATAATTTTTGATTATGTTACTCGATTCCCTCTTGATTTCCAAGTTAGATTATATATTTCATACCCAACTATTTTCTTTATTAAGATGTTATGTAGATTATAAGTAAATTATATATTTTATGAAGTCATTATAAAATAATGTATTGTTACGAACGCCCGCACGCGAAGCACCTCAACGAAGAGAGAACTCTCGCGCACGCGAACGTCGACGCTCAGTGAGTCGGGATGTTCGCCACGACTAAGCCCCGGCCGGAGCACGTAACGAAGACAACAGGCAAAAAGGAGGAAGAAATAACACGGAGACCATGCGTTGGGTAGCGGAACTAACTTTTTTCGTCTTTTTAGCAAACAAAACATTACATCATCAATACATTGCATAACAATTCAAATAGCATTTAGCAAAGGTTTCAGAACATTACATAAGCAAAAGTTTACAATTAAGAGTTCATATCAAGTCGAATTAAAAGTTCTTTCACTTCGTTGTTTTTCTTTTCCATTAACAACATGTCACAAAGTTCTTTCTTTCCTTTTCTTTTAAGTTAACACCACAGTTAGCAGTTCTTTTAACACATGTAACGACGAAGTACATTTTAAAGAATATTTGAACAAACCTTCACCGTAATAATTTCCTTTCTTTCAAAACTCCTACTATAATCCAAGAAGTAGTAACCAACTGACTACTACGATCTTTTGCCCGCCACACAGTTCCATCTCTCTGATTCCTCTCT
>NC_068983.1:77763920-77764848 GCF_001194135.2 Octopus bimaculoides
CTCTCTCTGTATAGAAATATATATATATATATATATGCATCTATATATGTATGTATATATGTGTGTGTATAGGGTTCTTTCTTCATTTCTCTCTCTCTCTCTTTATATATATATATATATATATATATATATATACATATATATATATATTTATATATGTAACGTATGAGACAAAGAGAAAGTAAATAGAATTTACGAGATACTTTATTAATCACAATGATCGTTACGACCCATCATGCATCTGTCACTCGCGAATGAGATTTTGTTTAAATATTTGTAGTGCATCATTCGGTGCAGATGGCCCACTACGTAGATGCTTTGTGAACAATACATGACCAATAAGTGCACAACATAGTTGTTTAATAATCATATTACGAAACTTGTTTCAGTTAACTTTATAATTTGATGAGAAGAAATGAAATCGTTGGCAGGTTGCGGTACTATGCATGGAGGGGAAACCCCCCAAAAAATATTTAAGTATCAGAGAAGGTTTAGTGTCATAAATTAAGACGTATGCATACATTTATGCATGTAAGTATGAATGTATGTATGTCATTATTCAGTTTATTTCAAGATTGTGTGCCAATAGAGAAAGAATTGGTTTCTAACCCAGATCGAAGGTTCCTTCATTGGAATTTCAATATCAACAACAGGGTATTTTTATTTGTATATATGTATGTATGTATGTATGCATGTATGCATGTATGTATGTATGTATGTACGTACCTACGTATGTATGCATGTATGTATGTATATATGTATGTGCAGATTTGTATGTTTTATGTATGTATTCTCATGTATGTATGTATGTATGTCATTCAGTTTTATTTCAAGATTTCTTGGCAAAAGAGAATGAGCATGTTTCTAACCAAAATCCAAGGCTCATTCATTGTAATTTCAACATCAACAGAGTATTTTTGTATGTATG
>NC_068983.1:77765963-77773573 GCF_001194135.2 Octopus bimaculoides
ATATATTAGTGGCTTTAGGATTAATTTAACCCTTAGTTTAACATAAGCGGTGCTAGTTAGCACATCCCGTACACATTAGTTATATAACTCTGCCTAATCTAAATCTCTTATTTTTTTATTACCCACAAGGGGCTAAACATAGAGGGGACAAACAAGGACAGACAAAGGGATTAAGGCAATTACATCGACCCCAGTGCATAACTGGTATTTAATTTATCGATCCCGAAAGGATGAAAGGCAAAGTCGACCTCAGCGGAATTTGAACTCAGAACGTAACGGCAGACGAAATACCGCTAAACATCTCGCCTGGCGCGCTAACATTCCTGCCTGCTCCCCGCCTAATCTACGGTGAGAAACTATTTGTAACTCTGATTTAGAATACTGCACACATTGAATTAAATCAATCCCTGACTGGATGGAGTACTTTTTTGAGAGTCCTATCTAAATTGTACAGTAAATTGTATGTGTTTATGTCTGTATGTATGTGTGTGCGCGCGTGCATATGCGTGTGTGTGTTCTCTGTGTTTGTGTATACACACACACACACACACACACACACACACACACCCATATATATATATATATATAGAAAGAGAGAGAGAGAGAAAGAGAGAGGTAGTTATACATATACATGTTCTGTCATATATAGAATATATAAATATATAAATATCTATCTGTATACCATAATGAATTTACCGAAGCTTTCGTCCGAGAATAATACTTCCTATGGAAATACTGTGTTTCGCCTGTGGATAATTTTCCTCGTGATATTACTGTTTAAAAACACGAATATATCAGTGTCACTCTGTGAGAATAAAAGACGCTAATTTTTGTCTCGGTGGTATTTGTTAGTAGTAAAGTTTAGTGCGTTGCACCACTTGTCATCAAATGTCCGATATGTGAGTATCTTTGTCACACCAACCTTGGTGCACTTGAAACAATAAGTATCGTGGACAGTATTTACTAGTGGGATCAAACTTCTTTCTTTCCTTTAACCCTACAACGCGGAGTATAGGTCACTTATAATTGAATTCCATGTCGCATAATTTTTCGCTTCTGTACTTATACTCTGCCATGAATGTCCCTCTTTCTCTAGTTCCTTTAGTGTTGATCTACGCCACGAGTTCTTAGGCTTCTAACCCTCTTTCTATATCCATCCGGATTCCTTTGCAAAACACTTTTCGCTACATTTGGTGTGTCCTTTCTAATTGTGCTACCAATCCACTTTTTCTTAAATGTTTGCTCCCTAATCGAAACGTGATTCGTTCTTTGCAATAGCTCCATATTGCTTATGTGTTCGAGCCCTCTGATTTTAAGTATATTACGTAAGCACCTGTTGATGAATGATTGTATTTGCTTATTTGACTTAACTGTTGTTCTCCATGTCTCAGCCCCATACGATAACACCGCTTTTACGTTAGTGTTAAAAATTCTTATTTTGAACTTTATTGAAATTACACTCGCGCTCCATACTTTTTTTAACAGAATAAGTAAGGTGAGGACCGCTTTCTACCTATTAAAAAAGTATGGAGTGGGATCAAACACTGATAAAAAATAGAAATGGGGCTTACTGTAAAAATGCTTATGAAATACATTATGTTTGAGGTCTTTAGTGCGCTTTCAGCAGATGTTTCTTGTGTGAAAATCATATTAAAATTTATAAATATTTATCCATTTGGCAGGTCTCAAAATTACTTTTCTTTAAAGATTAAAAAAAGCAAAAACTTAGTTGCCAGGAGGTGCTACGAATTGAAAACGTTATTTATTTATTGCAGCAGTTGATGTGGAATACTTTTTCAGATATAACAAACGTTATTGATTTTTTACAATTCATGATATCTTTATTATCTGTCTCAGACTAGTAAATAATGCAATACACTATAGTTTGCCAAATTAAATCTCCTATGATCCTCATGGCCGATACCATAATCAACGTCTTCATTACTACGTCACCACCGTCAGAGTTACCAGCAGCAGCATTATCCTAAAAAATACTTTAGACGGCAGCAGATAATTTAAAAGACATCTGAAGCTTTCTTGTCATGAGAAGAATATTTTCATGTTATAAAACTAAAACGTCGTAGTTCCTCTTTTTTTTTTCTATTAGCATTTTGTTGTTTTGTGTTTCAACATCTTTTCTAATTATGTAAATAAGCTTCACTAAATAATATTTACTTTTTGTGCGGGAAAATGAAAGTCATGCAACATGTTTAGTTTGATACCCTTAGAGAAGTAATAATATAAATGTCAACAATCCTGCAAACATATATAATAATAATACTGAAAATAATAATGATAACATCACCTATGATAATAACAATAGTAATAACAACAACAACAACAACAACAACACCACCAACAACAACAACAATAGTAATAATAATAATAATAATAATAATAATAATAATAATAATAATAATAATGATAATAATAATAATAATAATCATATATCTTCTGGCAAACATGATTCCTAGCTAAAATAACCCACAATGACATTAAAACATATTTAACAAGTAAAGTTTCTTGTTTTTTTTTATTACAGAATCCACTGCAGTCTACAACATGTTTATTTCTTTACTATTGTATTTGTTTTAAATATTGTCATCTGTAATGTTGTATTTTGCATTGTTTGCTAGTTAGTTTAAATACTTTTATTATCAATATAAATATCTCTCGTTATTATTTTCCATTGAAGCAGAAAACTAGGAAAACAACAAAGCTGTTGTCACTAATCTCATTTAAAAATTCATAAATCCAAAGTGATATAAGATAAACAGTAATTTTGAGAATGGATTGCTAACTCAGTTTT
Organism: Octopus bimaculoides; assembly: GCF_001194135.2. Lineage (NCBI taxonomy): Eukaryota > Metazoa > Mollusca > Cephalopoda > Octopoda > Octopodidae > Octopus > Octopus bimaculoides. The sequence continues at coordinate 77,768,773 of NC_068983.1, forward strand.
ATAATTAAAATCAATGTTTCATTTCACACAGAAGCATATTACTTACGTCTGAATCAAAAACATATTAAGCATGATAAATAGGAAACGTGTATGAAAATATATCTTGATATAGCTGGAACAATAGACATGAGCTCCAAACCTTTGGAATATTTTGGCGTGTTTGTTTTTTAAAGTTATTTACTTATTAATTAATTTATTCCTTTTCATATTTACATTCGGCTCATGATGTTTCTAGCAATTCAAAAAAAAAAAAATGAACAATTAGTTGTATTCTGAAGAACATATTCGTTTTCACTGAATAGTAGATTTCTCCAAGACAGCCAGCACGCTTCTCTTTATATTAGATGTATAAGTTATACGTTACTGCATGACGTATATTATGAATTCATGATTTAGTACAAAGGTAGTCCTGAGGACACAGACAGCGAATATCGGAAATGAATATTAGAAACCTGTATTAAAAAAATTCCATAATACACTCTGTGTTATAGGGATAACAGTTTCATACTTTTGTTTTTCCAGTTTGTGCATCTAGGTTATGGATACTATAGAGATACCAGCAATCAATAAATATAGTTTTTATGAGTATATTTTAGATATATCAAACCGGAGTGAAGCCATTGTATATCCTTCCACCAGCAATGTGGCACCACATTTCAAAGATGGATATGTTCTGGTAAACCAGATTACTAGGATACGCTTCAGAAGTATCAAGTCTTCGGTTTCTACACAACAGTCTGTCTAGTTCGTTTGACCCTAATTAATCTCATGTAGGCCATTATCCTCCAAGCTACACTTATTGAAATGTTTTATGTCAATACTGCAATCTAACGCTACCAGTACGTTAATTTTGTTGTAGTGTTGCATTTGATTCAAGTGAGTTTTATAGCTGTTATTGTTGACCACCGTGTCATCACCTATCGAACAGATCTTATTGGGTACCGAGTTCTAATCAAATGCATTCAAGCAGCAATCATCTCGTCTTTTTATGCATATTTAAGATTATATTATCTTTTTTTCTTTCGTAAGGCAACAGAATCTGATTTGAAACAAAATTGGCATGTATTTCTTTTCCAGATTGAGCATCCAGACAGTGGTTTCATCAAAGGCTAAATTATTCAGCTATTTGAAATCAGAAAATGTTTTAACCACAGAAAAAGTACAATGCCAATGGAGTTGTGTTTGTTATCGAGAATTCACAAACCAGTTCTGTTCAAAGAGAACTGTGTTCAATAGCGTTGCGTTGATAGGCATCTTGTCTCGTCTTCGTATGTATTATATACAGTTTCTATTATTGGCACCAAGTGACCTGCAAATATATGATAGCCTCCATCTGCAAAACCAGAAATATATTAACATAACCTGATGTAATTTGTTTGTAAGTGCATTTATGTAATATGAATTGATTAAAAATCATATGTAACATATATATTTAAAATTTAATGTCTGATATTTTTTATCAGGAATGTTGCATAGCAAACGTTTTCATCATATGGAGGTCAATTCAAATGATGTACTTATTTCATTACAGAATAGTTGGAGCCATTATTGTTTTACTGTGGTTGCTGTTGTTGTAGTAGTTGTTGTTGTTGTTCAAATCTCGTCTAGTAGACCTATGTTTAAAGGCATTTTGGATAAGAATAACCAGACTTTTGTAAATAAAGTAATTCATAGGCAACTATTTTTTATCCAGTATAGTGATGCTATTGTCTACTATGTTTGCCAAGTCAAATGAATACTTGACGCTAAAGTTTTGGCTTCAATTTTTTTGAATAGTTGTCAGAGTGCCTGTAGATATATGCTTGTGAATGCGATCCTTCTTTATATATATATATTTTTTTCTTATTTTATAATAGCCTTTAATAAATAAATAAATCTAATTTTTTAACCCCTATAAATTCATACTTGTCTTATACAAAACAATACCGGTATCTCCACAAACGAATTTAATTTAATTAGATTATAGTTAACATGTTCTTAGTGCTCCTTTATTAAATACCAGTAAAATCCAAATGAATCAACCTCCATAGATACCATCTAATATTTAAATAAATAATATGTATAAATATTAAACTATTTCTATGAAATTTCTTTTCCACCTTCTATTGTGGTAACATTTTGGTATATACTCAAAAGTATTCAAAGAAATTTTATTCTTTTGTTATCATGTCATCCTTAATAATCTTCTTGACTACCCTAAATTTTAACTTTATACAATATGGCAATATTGTTTGCAATGGTCTTTTGAAATGACTTGATTTATCCCTTTTCTTAAAGTGCTCTGCCTTCTTCATCTTAGTATTTATAAGGGCCTTTATATAAGTAGCCCTTGTAATTAAGTACCCCTAGGAAACTATAAATATTATGTATGGAGTAACAATAATAACTTCTAAAACCTATAATATACCTCTTACTTTTAAAATTAGTATATAATTAGAATGTTCTATAAATCAATATTCCTTTAGCTAATACCAGCTATCAGTCTTTATTGATACTAGCTAAATAAGTATATAAATAATTTTTAGTTTAGTATACCTAAAGTATTGAACATTTTCTATAAATCATCTCTATTGATGTAAATAAGGTATATATACTTTATCATGTTTTTAGTGATTATGCTATTTTATTCTTTTTGTATGGTGTTCTGCTCTACCTGATTATTTTATTATTTTATTATTTTATAATAGCCTTTATTTATATATGAAATAATTCTAATTTTTGTACCTCTATAAATTCATACTTAGCTTATATAACACAATATTGGTATAGTCACTACTTAAAATAAACTGCTTAGATTATAATTAATATATAGTTAGCATGTTCTTTTACCTCAGTACTTCTTTATTAAATACCAGTAAATACTAGTTGACCAATCTTAACAGATACCATCTGATAAGTTAGTATTTAAGTATATAATGTGTATAAATATTAAACTATTTCTAGATAATTTCTTTTCCTCCCTCTATTGTGGTAAAAGTTTGATATATACTCAAAAGTATTCAAATAAAATGTTTACTCTTTTGTTAATAAACTTATGAATAATCCTAAATTTTAACTTTACACAATATAATATTGTTTAAAATATTTTACTATCGTACCACATGATAAGAGTTCCTCTGTTTCATTATCAGTGGTCTACCATTGACTTGCCTCTTTAATTGTCAGCTAACATCTTGATTTAAGATTTCCTTTACCAAAGTACGCTATATTGTATCAAATAAATCTTGATAGTTTTTTTATGACTATACCCACTGTGATTTTTGTCGACTACATCAGCCCTCTTCCTTGCAGGCACTACTCCTTATTCGTTTGGACATAGATATACAAAGATTTGATAAACTAGTCTATGCATTAAAACAGACCCCATAAAACAGGGACAAGCAAAATCGGCGACAAGCCTTTCTTCCTGATACCTTAGTAGCTTCTAAGCTGAAGTAAAGACAGCATGTTCATTGTCTATCGCCTTGCCTTCTTGGAGATTTTGGGTAAAATTATACTAATGTGTCCATTTGTTTTAATTTAATTAAATGCTATGTCTTTATGCAGCTGACGCTTGCTCTGCATTTCAATTGATGTAATGATTGCATTGTGCAATTAAATGGAGATGCTTGAAATGATCGTGCTGCATTACCTTTGGATATCCTTGTTGATTATTTTGATATATATATAAAGAATGGACAAAAATTACTTTGGAAGCAATTCAAACTTTGTACGAGTTCATACCTCGTAGAATTCAAGCTATAATTACTGCTAAAGGCGGTCCAACCCAATATTACAATGATTTTTTTTAATGTTGAGGTGTTTCCATTATTTTGTCCAACCCATTAATATTTAGCTTATAAATTTAAGGCTGAGTTAGCGAAATGCTAAGGTGGCGGAGAGGAAGAAGACGAATAAGAAAGAGAAAGAGAAAGGAGAATAAGAAAGGGATAAGAAAGGTGGTATGATAGTAGTAGGATGTTAAATGGTCAAGTGACCTAAAAGTGGCTCGTTATGGTTTATAGTAGTGATTGGGACAGTTTTTTAATGTATCGTTAGGAATCTCTTGAGTGTATCATTCTTAATATTTGCGTATGTGTTTGTGTTATTCTTAGGCCGAGGTGGATATGTCGTTTGTTGTAGAAGCGTTCAAAAGGGGTCTGTATTTTGTAATAAAGAGGGCCCCTTTACTAATTCGTTGGCTACAGGTTGTATCATCCCTGAATTGATACAGGGGAAAATTCTGAAGCTTGGGTTTTTGTTATGGGCGCAAATGTTGATGTGTTGGTTGAATGCTAGTATTCTGTTTTGGAGAATTTTGATCTGGGATCTCTGCAGAGCCATCCTTTTACGTAGACTGTTTTTTGTTTGGCCTATGTATTGCTCTTGACACCCAAAGCAGGTTAATGCGTATATCAGGTTCTCCGAAGCACACGTGAAGCTGCTTTTCACTGGAAAACGTTGTGCCTGTCTGAAGGAGAACTCTGATCCCTCAATTAAGCTGACGCATATCCCACAGTTGGGTCTTCCGCATTCTTTTACTGACGGCTTCTGTGTTGTTGTTGAGCGTATTCGGACTTGTGTTAGGAGACTTTTAACAGATTTGGATTGTCTCTTGCTCTTTATGATGGTATGTGTTTGGAGGATTAAGTTGACCCTTTTTGGATAGACTAATTTCACCCTTTTTGGATAGACCTGTTACTGGTAAAGAAAAATGGATCTTCTATCGAATTGTTAAACGTCGCAAAAAGTAGCTTGGTAAAAGGGAAACTGCTCAACCACAACCGAGAAGGGAACTTCATAGGAAAAAGGATCTTCTCTG
>NC_068983.1:77773921-77785847 GCF_001194135.2 Octopus bimaculoides
TGATGCTTCATCAGGACAATGCGTGACTCCACACTGCAAAGATCACATCACAGACGATCGAAGAACTTGGTTGGGAAAAAGTTCCTCATCCACCTTATTCTCCCCACCCTGCAACTTCAGATTACTGTTTGTTTCGTAGTTTACAGAATCATTTGGGGGACATAAGTTTCACAAGCCAGGAGGAGGTCGAAACTGACATTTCAGAGTTCTTTGCTTTGAAACCAAAAGAGTTTTACATTGATGGGATTAAAAAGCTTGTAAATAGATGGAAGGAAGTCATAGATAATCAGAGAAAGTACATTGATGATTAAATTTCAATTAAATATAAAATTTGATCACTTGTTTAATTTATTCAAAGTTCGGACAAAACTTTTGGGATGACCTGATATATATATATATATATACGATTAACTTTCAAAAAACTACGACGACAAGAATGATGCATTTCTGCAAATATGTGTAAATAAATTTGTATGTATATATAAACACGTGTATGTAAATCGATAGCTTGCTATTTTGCTATCTAAGTAGATATAGATAGATAGATAGATAGACAGATAGATAGATAGATAGATAGATAGATAGATAGATAGATAGACATGCATATAACATACACTTATGTATACACACACGCACAGATATATAATGAATGTATGAGACTTGGCATGGTAAGAAACAAGAGAAAATACGGAAAATGTACATATGCGTCTTCCAATAAAACATTATCTATGTGAAGTGCAACTGGGAATTAAAGCCATTATATAGAACAAGTCAAAATTTCATTACTGGCGAAAAAATGAAGCACTGAAGTCCCGCGAGTAATTTTGTAATAGTACGTACTTTTAGAAGAATGATAAAAATAACTAACTATAGCTTTTTTTCTTGTTTCTCCTGTTTCTGTAGAATTGATCTTCTCATCTAACTGTATCTACTGAAGCTTTAAATACCATATTTCTGGCAATTGACATATTTCCTCGCAGTTTGTTTTATTTGTTTATTGTTCAATATTATTTCCTGTGAGCTAATTAATATGTAATTAATTATGGCTTTTAGTTCACTGCCGGAAACAATATTACGCTATGTGGATCAATTTTTTTTTTTTTAATTTTGAAACATCTCTCAGTCACAAAGATATAAATATCTACTAAACTCTAGAGTTTATTTTTTTCTATATTACCATATGGTAATATATAAATATTCGTATTTTTTCATATTACCATTATATAGATTTCAAATAAAAAATAAATTCTTAATCTGAAAATGATTATCATCTAATTCCGTAATAACTCAGAAGAAATTTGACTTTCAAATATAATGCTACTGTTCATCTTTAGTTTCAGTTGAACTCTGCTTGAGCAGAAATATATCCAAAGACTTTTCTAGTCCGAAAACATACTTCGACTAGCCAAAGATGTTTATTTTTATTCTAATTTGTTTTATAATAGTTAATAATACACAGCAGACCAAACCGTTTTCTATTTATTTCTCTTTAAAGCAATCTCACTGTACATTAGGTTATTTAATTCTCTAAAGTACAAATATTACTTGTATATGCTTCCGGTAAGATATTTAAGCAAAAATAAAATAATGAAATAAAATAAAATAAGAATAAAAGCAAAATCATACAAACGTTAAAGAATGTTGAATAGTATTAGCTAGTTTTTGATTGTATACAAGTTTTTGAAAATGATTTGTAAAATATTCCCAGATAGATTATGTCTTTTCAATCCAGGCTATGTCATTGTTATATATATACAGATACCATTTTAAATATTCATTCAAGCCACATATACATCCCCTAGTTGTAGTTTTGCAGTCAAAAATTAGAAACATGTTTGCGGGTAATACAGAGAAATGTGGCAGTGAAACCTTGATAAAGTCAAATAATGACATGTCATAATTTGAAACTATATAATTTCTAATGGATGTAATATCTTAAATGCCTTATATATTCAGAAGATGAGAAGTAATATAAATATAAATTGAAAATTAAACGAACTATATTTACCATTCTTTGAGACAGATAAGCAACGTACTTTTCACTATTTTTACCGAATACATCAGGAATTATTTGAATTTGTAAGACACTGAGATTTGATAAAGTGGTTAAAGAAATAATGACGAAAATTAATATATTACATAGATTTTCTTTTTGTATGTCTATATAATAGGCATTGAAATGATGTCTTAAATATTTTACAGCAGTTCAATTACCCTTTCTGATCAAAGATTTGAGATTTTAACAATATTACAATATATTGCTTTTATACAATTTTTACTTTTCTAAATTATTTGGACATTAGTAAAAATGTTATTCAGCAAGAGATTAATAAAGACATAGATTTTTCAGATTACATTTTACACGACTTGATAGTTTTATTATGTGTGTTCTCTTCCTTTTAAAGGTTTCATATCGACACAAATTAAATCAGTATGTAATTCTAAGTTATTGGCTTTTAGTTCCATCTAATATTCCACACGTATATTAAATGACAGCAATGATGAATAATTCTATTCTTCATCGGTGATTTACAAGCTTATCACTCTACAATTTTCGTCTCCACTTTAATCACCAGAAAAATAATCAAAATAAGAAATTTGTTATAAATCTTTTAATTAGATAGCATTCCAGGGTTGTTTCATAAAAACGTAATAACATCAAAGTCATTTGCACAAAACCGCTCCCTCTACTATATAGTGGTGATCGTATTTATATTCATCAGTGGTGCTTGTATTTACATGCATGTAGGTATATATCATTCAAGATTTCACTGTAATCTTAGTATGTGTGGTTCAAATTTTACATCTTTAGTTCTCAGTTATCAAAGGACATAATTTGATAGCAGCACTTCTAAAGGCAAATATACGATTCTTCATAGATCGGACAATCCTCTCATAGTCAAGATTTAAAAACAAAATTATATATTTAACTATATCACACATTTCTCCATTATTTTCCTAATAATAGAGAATTATTTGTTTCAAACAGCAAATATTAACCAGTGGTAGGCTTATTGTGCCACGCGGTTATATTGAAAAGTAGGTCTTTTGATGGTAATATTTTTGTATTGAAGAAAAGTAAGGATTCTACCTTATTTTATCATTAAAAGTTTGTGTGAAACATCAACCTTTTCACAAAATTAGGATACAAAGATGATCAATTCTCACACATACAAGTAGGAAATTCATTTTCAGCTACAGTTTAGAATTTGGCTTCTAGGGTTGGTGACAAAGCAGCAGTCGATACACACTATAATGTTAACACACTTAATTTACAGAAAATAGATATGACATGGCTATAGAAAGAATAAAATAAGACTTTATAGTTACGGTGCTTAATGTAATGAGTTTCCATCGAATTTTGAAATGAGTATTCAATTCGGATAAAGGCGTGTCAGATTCTTTCACTGGCACATGTCGTCTTCGCTCAGGTCTCAGGCGGAATATGTCCGATAGATTCTGATAAGGCTTGGCTTTTAATTATCAAGAAGACCCTTCAGTCAGCTTCCATATGCATTCTGTTTATAAGGCTTGGGTCAATGCGGCTAATAGCATCAAGCACAAGTAAAAGATGCTGTGTTGTGGGATCGAGCGCGAAAACCTAGTGATTGTAAAACAAACTTTTTAAATATTCGGCAATGCTGAGCTGATACGTGCGTGTGTAAGGTAATCAGAAATGCACTTGGGGATTACATATGCTAAAGTCAAAAGTGAGGGAAAATCAATGATGTCTTCCAGTCTAGTCCGGAAATTCAAGTTACACATATGTCTCAATACTAACATTAAAATTATACTAGAAATATATATTTTACACTCTAATGAATTAATGATACAACAAAATAGCAATTTATAACAACACTAAATCATGATAAATGTAAGTCTCAAATGAAATTAGATTAGAAAACTGCCATTTGCGTATTCTAATATGTTGTCAGGTGAGTAATGGTGTTTCTGACGGAGGATGTAATGGAGATGCACTTTTCAATACAAATAATAGTTTTAATATAAAGAGAACAAGGGTACTTGAATGTACGCGGATAATTGCACCGTCTCTCACTGATTTCTTTTGTTATACATGAATGATGGCGTGGCTGCAAGGGTTTGCTAGTTAATATTTACATATATCTAAATCATGCCAATTCCCCTCTGATAAATTTCGTATACATTGTAACGTTTATTTGTGTATTATATGGTTGATCGGAAAGGTACTTTTGTTGCTCAAATGCAGATGTATACACACAAGCACACATAGTGACATTAGATATATATTTAGATGGAACTATTCATTTAAAAGTTAAGTTGGAAACGTCATTTTAAACTACAGATATAATTTGTAAAACGAATGTTAAACGCTACTTCCAGTAGACCCTGCAAAAAAATAGCGAAAATAAACAAAACCAAATACGTTTGTATGGTGGAGTAATTCATTAGGAAAGAAATTATATTTGTCGGCTAGGAGCAAAATTGTATCAGCGTAGATCTCCACCACGTAATGACTAAGTGGATAAATATCTCTAAGAAGAATTGTTTCAGTGATAAATATCAGTGCAGCTGTTTACTTAACTTTGAAAAGTTTGGCAATTGCTGCTGGCCTTTGAGATATCAATCTAACATAAGGACCCTGTTCGGTATTAAAATATAAAAGTTATCAACCATAATATAGAACCTACGATGTGCATATTGCTAAACCTTTGTTAGGATATTGTGCTAAGATTTTACGGACATTATTATTACAAAATTCATGGTTGGAAACATTGTTTGTAACATGTCTATGTATTATAATTCATATCACTGGAATATTATATCTATATTGATTTTTTAGTATCTTCTATTTGTTCAGTATAAGCAGATATGAAGCTGTGGGGTAACTAATCGAAAAGAACACTTAATTTGTATTTCTTCCTATAACTAGACAAGATTACATCATGATTACTCGGCAGTGTGTTGTTCTGCAATTTAAAACTTTAAGTGTACGCCCCTTGTTTTAAAGAGTGCAATACGTTAAGTTAATGGAAACACAGCTAATGCATTTATGAAGGAAGATAGTGTAGATTCCCTCTCTCGTTGATTCTCATGTAAGCTTGTCAGATAAGAATGAAACTGCGATTTTGAAGATGGAGAAAATGAGAAGTAATAATATTAATAGCATATACAAATTTATCGATGCAAAGGGAGAGAACATGTATATATACATGTATATATATGTATTTATGTGTATTTATTCCATAGAAATATGCATGCATTTTTTGTGTTTATATTCAGCTATAAATGTGTTTTGAGGAATTATTTGTTGTATATTGTTTTCTATAATTAATTTGGGTTACAACCTTCTTCAACGGTTCTGTTTTCCTGTTGTTTTCGAGATTTATTTTTGGTCTTTGCTTTTTCTTGAATATTTGGTAAACTCAAATTTGGAGAATAAAGAAACAAAAACCCTAACCGACATGATATTCAGCAGGGATAGTGGAAGCATCATTCTAATCCTTGGCAATTTTGTGTTTGTAAAAACCTAGCATCGTATGTGTAGTCTTGCTGTAAAGCGTATCAGCTTTCCATGTCGAAAGCATGCAATATCAGCTGATAAACACTTCATACATTAAACTTCACAAAGCTAACATGACTCACAGTTTCGTATACGTTATGGTCTGTCTTCTGCAGGGAAACATTCAAACCAGTGAATCTATATATTCCTTTTCATAATAACAATGAATTCAAGCCTGCATAATTTTTACAATAACGAGGTGAATTTTGTTGTAGTAAAAGAAACGTAGTATCATTATTTCATAGAACACATAAGCCGTATTCCTTATGTTCTCTTGACTAAAGACGAAACTCGCCATAGATATTTCATATTCTCATCAAATAGTTATTTCAAATCTCACGTAAAGTAAGTTATATATAACGGATGTTTCAGGCAGTGATGTGGCAGCATCATTAGCACGCTTGGTAGCATTTTGTCCATCTTCAGGCTCTCAGTTAAAATTCCGCTAAGATCGACTTTGCCTGTCATCATTTCGGGCTCGATGAAATAAGTATCTGCTGAATACTGGGTTTGATGTAATCAACTTACCCACTCCTCTGAACTTGCTGGTCATATGTCAAAACGAATATTATATATAAGAGGGAAATTCTTCGTCTGATTAGGCTCATTGTTTGATGGCTATGTATAATATTTCTATTTACGTTTGGCCTTCGTAATCATATTTTCCTGCTCTCATCTTATGTCTTAAAATCTTACCGTCCATGTTATAAGCTTTAAACGGAAGCAAAGCCTAGTAGTAGTCTTATACACACAACTGCACCGCATTGATATAGGATACGCTATAGGGTATTATTATTGACATTCCTTAATTTGAGACTGGAAGTGTAAATACTCCGAGAAAACGTTTTGATACGATCAAAAATGAATTTCAGTGTATTATTAAATAAACTGATATTGTGACGAATGATACGACACGGAACTATAACCCACTAGAAACACAACATTTATGAGACAATTAGTCCTGTTTTACTAGGGGAATGGGTAACTTTGTTTTTAATTTCTTTGTTTTTAATTTCTTTTCACCGTTATTCGTAAACCTAAGTTACATTTAGTGCAATCTGGAAAAATCTATAACAAAATTTCTTCAAGAGAATATTGCTTCAAGAAATGTGAGGTATTGTGTGCAGATAAGTTTCTATGCACTTATTCATTTTATTGTATATCACATATTGAAAATCAAACAACACTATATAGACTAACAAAGAATTTCGTTGCAAATGAATACTACACAAATTCCATGAATATAAGTTTTCTGAAAAACACTGGGGATTCAGTCTGTTTCATTTGCAAAATCATCCCCCTTCAATTTTGCTCAATTGTTTTCAATTTTGGCGTATAGATGCAGTTTTGAATTTTGATTACATCAACCAATTACTGTATCTCGTAAATTAAAGAATTTTATGTCATTTGAAATTAAAGCCTGTTGATTGGCTAAAATTACCCAATTTTTTCCAACTGTAATTTCAAATAACATCAGATTCTGTAATTTACGAGATAAAGTAATTGATTGAGTGTAATCAAAATTCAGAACTGCATCGATACTCCAAAACTGAAAACAATCTAAGCTAAATTGGGCTGATTTTGCGAATGAAACAGACTAGGTATAACACCAGTTTGTAGGTTTTCTAACCGATGTCCACACCTTCTCCAGCGATTGTATGTATGATATTTATGCATGTGTCTGAATATTGATCGATGAACAATGAGCATGCATATTATTTTTTAATGAACTGCGAAAACGAACATTACGTTTAAGTGCAACTATTGAATTGCATTTTCTATTGCCAATAGTATCATTTAAATGTCTCTTCTCAGTTAACTGCAATGCAAAATCAACGCATTTGCCATTAGGTACATTGGATGTAAAGAATGCTCACTCATCGTCTCAAGAATGTTCATGTTTATGAACACGGCTGGTAAATGTCTTATAACCTTACATCGACATATTTCGGCTTGAAAAGCATAACAACATACTCAATCACATAGAAACAACGATTCTACATAAATAATACAATCCTATCATATACATACAAGAAAGAATAAGCTGCATCGATGGATTAGACTATCATATCAGCTCTAATTAAGTATATTATCAAATGTGTCCAGCCGTAATCGACTTTTTATTTATGTACCTAGTCTTAATGAACCTAAAACTACAATAGCTAATGTGCTCCATATATCTACAACCTCATCATTTAGTGTGTCCTTGCATTTCTGAAATATTTGTTTACTATTGCTATAATATGAAGAAAGTACAGAGAGCTTTCTCAGTCTTATGGGCTATGTTACCCATTGGATATCTAAAATATTACTGGTAATATTGATAGTGCAATGTTTTTAACCTTAAAATAGTATAGACGGTTGAAAATGTTAATTTCAAACATTCAAAATCCTCTGTCCATTTTAAGAAGCATTTTAAGAAGCACAGATATAGGAACTTACACGTTAGTTTACCTACCATGAAATTGTAGTCAAACACGATATACAGATTTTGTCCAAACAACTGCACCTGTTACTATTGCTAGCATAGAGCAGCTTAGCCAGTTGTTCCTACACTATCCTATGATATTGAAACCAACTAAATATTCTTTTGTTCTTCCTAATTCTCATATGTTTAGTTTATTTACTTGACCCACAATGAAATACTCAGTATTTATGAGACGACGTGCGTCATATATTCTTTTACTATAGAATTAATGGAAACTGAATGAGATCACATTAATATTTGCCCTGCTTAACTTTTCGGGGAGAATATTTGGTATTAATTCTAACAGAGATTAATCAGTTGAACTTCGTTCCTTTATGAGAGATTTTAATCCGTTGAATATACGTATGTGCGCGCGCGTGTGTGTGATATGTATGTGTTTTATGTGTGTGTGTGTGTGCGCATTAAGAAAGTAATGTTGCAGCTATTTTTGTATCAATGAATTATCTATCTGCATACATTAGAAGTCAGAAACAAATAATCTAAGAAAATTGTTAGAATAATGTACTAGTCCATAATGTATACCTTTAAGATACCTCCAGCCGTCCACTTCAGCTGATATTTTTCAATCGGTACATTCAATCTCACGCCATATACTGTGATTTGTAATCTTTTGCCTTGGGAATCAAGTTCAACAGCGGCAATACTTCAAAGTAGATTTAATCAAATCAGTGACGTCAAATCATTTAGACTTTTAACAGCTGAAATGCTTTAGGAAAATTTTTATTCACTTATTCATTTATTCTGTGATTTAAGCTTGAAGACGTGTGTTGCAAATATATTTCAGAGTTTATATGTGTTGCAACAAAATACTTTTAATGGTAGAAAAATCACGAATCTGGTTCATACTTGACTTTTAATACTTTCATTTTAATACTTTCATTCTTACCCTCTAAATCATCAGTGTTTGTGTATTATTTGATAATGAGAAAAACCCTTTGTTTATGACAATTTACTTATTTTCAGAAGGTATATTAAAACTGCAATAATGCTAAATAATCACCGGAAATAACTGATGCTTTACACGTAAGCAGGCGCCATATGTCCATATTTTCACAAACGTTGTTAGCATATTTAACAATCTCTGTTACTTTAATTATTATCTCATATGACGTGCTGAATGTAAAGCGCTCTATGCGCTGCTTCCGGTTCACACTTCTCAAATGGATTTTATCTAATTATTGTTGGATAATGCATGAGGATTACATAATTTTTGGTTTCAAATAGAAAGCTCACTGGTGTAAGATTTTTAGAGGACAGCAGTGTTCCATACATGAAACCAATGTGTACACATACATGCATACACACATAAATACATACACACACATAGGTAAAAGACTAGTCCCCAGAAAGCCCCAATGTAGACCTTGAAGATTGAAAGCATGTTATTGATGAGTAAGCAAATAGCGACTAAATTACTCTGACAGGGAAAACTGACTACTGACTCCTTCTTTTATGAACACATTAAACAAACCATTGGATAGTTTGTTGGCAAAAAAAAGAAGTGGTTTTGAACATGTGCATGTGTTTATTTTAATCTTTATTAGAATAATGATACTCCTTAGACACAGTAATATATATATATGTATGTGTGTGTGTATGTGTGTGCGTGCACGTGAATGCATATTTGTCTTTGTGCGATTGATGTATCCCCGATGACAAGCGGGATCGCTGTGATAATATCTTCGTAAGTTAGCGCTTCAGCAAATTGCCGATAGTATATACGTACCAAGCTTAGCAAACAATAAGTACAGGGATCGATTTGTTCGACTAACATTCTTCAAGGCGGTGTCACAGCTTCGACACTGTTTAATGACTGAAAGAAATAAATGATAAAAGATATGAATTATTCATTAATTTATTTCAAATGATTTTTTTTTTCTGTGACGTCATATATCATCATCAAACTCAAAGTGCACGAACATTAATAGTCAAAAGATAATGATTAAGAGCTTTATAAATAGAGAATTTTAGAAAATAAAATATAGTATCGACTTCAATTTTTGGCACAAGCCCAACAATCTCAGGGGAAAGGTAAGTCGATTACATCGACCACAATGTTCAACTTATACTCATTTTATCAACCACGAAGTGATGAAAAGTAATTGGAATTCGGGGCATATTGAACTTACATCGTGAAAATAGACAAAATGCTACTAAGCATTTTTTTACCCAGAGTGCTAACGATTCCGCCAGATCTCCGCCTTATAACAGATTACAAAACTGGCTTCAAATTTTGACATAAAGTTAGCAATTACGAGGGAGGGAGGAAGTCAATTTCATCACCTCCACTGCTCAACTGATACTTGTCTTATTGACACCGAAAGTACGAAAGGCAAAGTGAATCACGGCAGAATTTTAACTCAAAACATAATGACGGACGAAATACCGCTAAGCATTTTTTCCGGAATGCTAGAATTCCGCACCCACCGCCTTATAACAGTTTATATTACTGAAACTAGATATTAGTACACTGGGCGAAATGCTTAGCGTCATTTCGTCCGTCTTTACATTCAGAGTTCAAATTCCGCCTTTGATCCTTTCGAGGTCAATGAAATAAGTACCAGCTGAGTCCCTGGGTTCCCACGAACTTGCTGGACTTGTTCCAAAATTTGAAACCAATATTAGAACTGTATGATTCAGTTAAAGGGGATATTAATAATGAATGCTTCGAGTGTTTTGTTATAAACGAAATATAAGTAAATAGCCTTAAACATCGTAATTCATTGAAAGTTGGAGGAGACAAATATCTTCTTTATCATTATGCAAACTCGACACTGGAATTGATTACCTACAGGATAAATATTATATTTAGGATGTTTCATTGTGTGTAAATTAATTGCATTACCTTTCAGCGAAGGACAGCTAATTTCCATTTATTATAATATATTTACAACATGCGTTTCCGCATATGTCTTTTTCATGAAACATTAAGCAATCATGATCAAATTTGATTATACTAACATTATTACAATTAGTTTCAATTCCATTTATATATATATAATGAATAATATGTATGTATAATGTATACGTATGTATATACATGTATTGTGAGTGTTCAAAAATTTTTACAAAGTACAATTTTGATAATACCCGTGATAACATGCCATACAAAGTTTATAATATTGTCTACACTATTTATATCATTCTAATCTAAACATTTCTAATCCCCTAAACTAGTAGCAACCTTTCTGACGGGTTTCCACACTGTTGTCATCCACTAAATGCCGCATACTCACAAGGATATATCAACCTGACATTGTAGGGAGTTTAAATACAATGATTTATAATTCTTCATTATGCAAAACTGTGAATTTAAGCAAACGAATAAAATTTATACAAAATTAACCATGAGTTCATGCTTTGTGACAGAAATCAGTTACTTAATTAGACACACCAATTGTCATACATGTTGTCAACACTGGTACCAATAACGTAGAATCCCTACATCTGTAATTTTAGCGCAACAGGCGATGATAATAGTAAGTTGACATCTCCCTCAGGCGAATCATGTATTCATCGTGCGCGTGTGCATGAGAGAGAAAGAGAAAGAGAGAGAAAGAGACAGAATCAGAGAGACTGAGACAGAGAGACAGACAGGCAGACAGACAGACAGACAGACAGAAGGTATTTATAAATAGTTCTTGGCAGATGTTCCGACTATTAATATACAGTAGTTTGATCAATTACATCTCCGGGCTAGACTAAACCTCTGTGGTGTGTGACAAGTTTTGACTTTTGAATTACAAGTACAATCCATCCTACATGCTTCAATATACATTCCATATGTCCAATAAAATCTATAAGTCAACTTGCCGCTATAGAATACCACACACGCAAGAATCAAAACAGATTTCACGAGTTGATGATTGCATTGCAAAGTTTTTAATTGTTGGTCA
>NC_068983.1:77786212-77792033 GCF_001194135.2 Octopus bimaculoides
CGTGGGGTTGTGTTGGTTTCAAATTTTAGCACAAGGGCAGCAGGTTTGGCGAAGGGGCTTAGTCGATTACATTGACCCCCATGTTCCACTGATATTCATTTAATTTGACTCCGAAAGGATAAAGAGCGATGTTCACCCTCGGCGAAATTTGAAAGCAGGCATAAAGAGGACGAAATGTCACAAAGCATTTTGCCCGTTGCGGTAACGATTCTACCACCTTATTTATACATACACTGATTTCAAATTTTGGCGCAACACCAGCAATTTCTGTTGGCTGGGACAGTCGATTGCCATCGACCCCAGTGCTCAAATGGGACTTATGTTATCGATCCCGAAAGAATGAATGGCAAAATGGAGCTTGGCGGGATTGGAAATGAGGACGTAAAGATGGGCTAAGAGTTTCGACCAACGTGCTAAATTTTCTACCAGCTCGATACCTTATTTCTATATATTCAAAATCTAATTTTTGTCTGTTTGTTTCTTACTTTGTTTCTCTCTCAAAATGAATTGAATTTCTGTCTATTTGTTTGTTTGTCTGCCAAAATGAAAGTAAATACAACAAATCTAGGAGTAGTCTCACCTTGGTTCAGATTCGAAACTGAATCCTTCAGTTCTCCTTGAGCATACGGCCCATACAAACGTCAAAAGGAACCGTGACAAATGGGTGTTCCACTTGACCTGTGGCCTTTTCAGTGCCACCAGAAGTTCGTTCACATAATGAGTGACATGGATTCGGTAAAGCTATTGTTCCATTTGATAGTGTCTGTTTCTTTGTTTGTCGCACAAAATGAATGTAAAAACAGCAAAAGCTGTATGAGTTATCTCAACCTAGTTCAGATTCGAAACTGAATCTTCAAATTCTCCTTGGGCGTACGACCTGTTCAAACGTCGAAATGTATCGTAACAAATGGGTATTCCACTTCACCTGTCGCCTATTCATTGCCATCACTCAGTCACATGGATTCGGTAAAGCTATTGTTCCATATGATATAGCTAGTTTTCTTGCTTGTCGGTTCAGGTATAAATATACAAACTTCTTTGAGATAGGCAGAGAGAATCCGACAGCGGAGACGCACAACACACAGAGACAGAATTTGACAGGGAAACGAAAAGCACCGTCACACCCACAAACAGATAATTCACATCAACAACATGCATTCCGACTTACAGATCTACTTCGCTTTAATTACCGACTGCTACAGTGAAACTTCTCTATCACACATCGCCTTGCCTTGAATTCCTGTGATATAGCGTCGAAAATTCAGCGTTAACACTGACAGAACACAGCATTTGTAATTTTATTTGACTATTATATACAGATATTCCTTACCAAAAAATGTCTCCCAAAGAAAGAGCGTTAAAGAACGAACACGAAAGAAACGCACGACCTACAGCGGAAAACAAAGATGAGAGACGCGCACCACTGCTTGCAGATGATGAACAAAGAATGAAAGCTCGACTTACATCTGAAACCGAACATCAACACGACTTGCAGATAGCCAACAAATAATCGCAGCTCGACGTACTTCAGAAAACGAAGACTAAAGAAATGCATGACGAGCTGATAGCCAACAAAGAATGGCAGCTCGACGTGCCGCAGAAAACGAAGACTAAAGAAATGTATGACGTGCAGTTAGCCAACAAAAAATGGAAACCCGATGTGCATCATAAAACGAAGATCAAAGAAATGCAAAACGTGCAGCAGAAAACGAAGACGGAAGAAATACACCAATTACAGTTGATCGTCTTCGAAGAGCATCACATCGTATACAAGAAACACCACAAGAAACTGCAAATAGACGTGGTGTTGGACATCATTAGCCTCGTCAGTTATTTTTGCCATTACATAATTGTCTTCATGGCTGCATCTACACCACCGATGCTATTACTATTAACTTATCCCTATCATCACTGTCACTGCCACCATAGTTATCATCATCAACTTCCACTTAGTCATCACCATTATTACCACCGTCTTCATCGTCATTGCCATTGCCATCATCACCGTCGTTGTTTATTGATTCTCATCATAATATATGTATTCATTATTTATAGTACTTCTCCTATGAGGCAGACCGCCTATAAAATGAATGTTATTGTCAGCATGCCTACAAGCTAAACAACGGTAATTATCATTGTCATCGCAGTAAGTTAACACGCAAGAAATTTCAATTAATAACTTAGCATAATTCTCCTGCAAATTTGTATCATAGTTACGTATATCTCCTCGTTTCAGAGAAGTCTGAAATACATATTATACACATATCTCACTCACTAATATGAAGTTTCACCATCTGGAAACATCCTCTCTCTCTCTCTCTCTCTCTCTCTCTCTCTCTCTCTCTCTCTCTCTCTCTCTCTCTCTCTCTCCCTGTCTCTCTCTGTTTCTCTCTCTTTTCCTGAAAGTGGCTAATTAAAATGTCATATTGTAAGAGATATTTCTGAGAATGAGATATTTAGTATTAATGAGACACTGTAGGCGGCTGCACTAAGAAAATATTTATACCAAATGGTGGTTTTGCTTTAATAAATACTTCATATAATACCCTTCATTCATAAATATTACTAGTTTAGATTAGTATAATTTTCTCTCCTATACATACACTCATAACCACTGAATTGATCCACCAGAAGACAAAAGGAGGTAAACAGTGATTTTTTTTTCCCTCTGGATACATGATATTACATTAGCACAATTTAAAACTGTAATGAAAATAGAGAGCATTTTCAAGTGTTGACTATTGTCATTTATATATGAAAATAAGCGGAGGAAATCGGTTGATATTGATAAAATCAGGCAAAACGTCAACGAATAATGTAATCTGGTCATAATACATTTCAATCTCATTTACATCAATAACAACAGTAACTTTTACGAATGGCGAGCATAACAGGTATCATTTTACAACGATTTTTAATTAATTATGTAAAATAAAATATGTTATCTGGAAACTAAGACGGATCAAAAGTAGTTTTAATTATCTGGTTATGTAATAATTTCGGTGTTCTTCTGTATAAAATAGCCATTTGTTATACTGCTTCATAGATGAGCTGTACCACACATGTAGCTAAATAATTGGTCTCCTGAAGGAAATATAGAGAAGAAACAAATTAATCCGATTACAAGGTGACAATTGTTGGCCTACATTTTCAAACATCAGCTGCACGATTTATTCTGTTGTCTTCCCCTTCAAATAACTTTGATCAAAATATTAGAATTCACTTCTCTTTGCTGTACACTTGCATATCAATTTTTGTGAGATAGATTATATCGTAACATTTATATAATGCAAAAGAATTGGCCTGCTTAAATATGTCTTTCTTTGAAACTTTCTCTTCAAAGTAGAAATATGAAATTTATCGTTTGTCACTCTTTAATTCATAAGAAAGTTTTTAATCCTAATAAAATTATAACTTTGTCAAAGAGAATTTCATTGTTTTAGATAAGATATTTGCAACTTCCTAAGAATGTGTAAGTCAGTTTTGCGGCTTTTATTGGCCTTTATGTCTCCACTTTTGTTTTTCGTAGCCTTAGGATACTAGAGGGAAAATGCGGGTAGTGCAAAAAATATGCTTAAGATAATTATTGACAAATGGATACTCTTCAATAATGTATTTCTTCCTACACAAATCCCATTTGCAAGAATGAGTGAATATGAGATATTGAATTACGTTAATTAGTTCATAGGCACTTGCTACATGAAACCTATAAGTGTCAAGAAAATATATAAAATATTGCTGAAATGGCTTACTTCATTTAATGATTTTCTAATAATTAAAATTATCAATAATGACGAATTATTTAAAGAGTATTGAAATATGTTTCAAACAGAAGGGAAATGGAGACCTGTATGAATGTCTTTTAAAGATCATTAGTGAACAAACATTGTTAGGCGTCATTAGATTTATGTTATCCAGTCTGGAATTTTAAAAATGTTTATATAGATGTTCGATTGCATGAGATATTTTATTTCATTCCATTTCTAGCCTACCATCTCAATGAAAGTATCGCAACTTTGTAGCTGAAGTGAACTACATATCATCATGGCCTTGTGGTTATGTTGTCACAAACATCATTTTCTGAATCATTCTAGTCATCGAAAATATCAGCTTTTAACGGACGAAACCTTACTGCCTGAAACCAAATCTAATTCATGTCCAGTACTATTTTGTTATCGTGTAACAAGGAATGCCAATTCAGCTTCAGCAGTAGTTATGATTATTTTATGAAACTTTTCCTTTCGTCATGAAAGAAATAATCACTAATGCTGATGCACAACTATCTCGTTTTATCAGCCTTTTTAAGAAATACTGCCATATTTATAAATAAAGCTTACAATATAGTTTTTGTTATTTAGTTTCATAAAATGAAATTAACCATGGAGTGTAATATGTCTCTGAACTTTAGTTCAGTAGATGACCAAATTAAACATAAAGATAGACTTCGTCTTGTACAACGAAATCATTGACATACAAATTTATAGGATGTTCATGTTTACAAAACATTTGATACTAGATGTGTTAGATCATGGCTAATTTTCGGGTAGAAACAAAACAACCGAACAAATCTTTAACACGTAAACGTGAACAGTCAAACTTAATATGGATCATATTAAACGTATCTAATTTTTTTTAATACCCGCCAGAGGAGGGGCGTTAAAAGCTGCAGCAACTTTTCCATTTACACTAGCTGAATTTAAGCAATATATATCTTATTTCAATATTTAAAAGAGAAGACATAAAGTATGAGAGCCAGTTCAGGGGGAGTTTACATTGCAGAGGAAAAGTTAGACTTCATGCGTTTGCAAAATATCTCTCTATCTTCACACAAACATACACATAGCATGTATTTAACCCTCTTATTTCTCCTCTTCCTTCACTCTAGCTTCCTAGCTAGTCATTTTGGTACGTCTTGAGTCTAGTGACAAAGTTTGAATTTCATATGTAACATCAGTGTCTAACTCATACATAATGGGGAACTGTGATATTAAATCCATCAAATAAACAATTAAATGAGGCTGGTTGTCACATCGTGCAATGAAATAACACACTTGTAAACAACCTTAATTATTCATATGACAGATTCTGCAAGAAAACTGAGATGGCTCAGACAGATTGTATCAATACACACCTGTTCACACGTACCAAAACATTCACAGAATATCATTTCGCTTTCAAATTCACCGATATAAAAGTCAGACATCTAAATTATCTTTTCAGCAAAATTTAGTAAAGCCACAATTCAGATCAAAACACCTGCAATTTACAAAGTTTATAATTTCCTATGAAAACTTTTATACACACTACTTTTTAATTCTTGCGTGTTGAATGACTGATCATTGCCAATATTCAATTTTTTGTTGCATATAGAATATATTCTAATGCAGAGTGCAGTAAAGTTATTTTTGAACTGAATTAAGCACATTAAGTAATATAAAGGTGTTTCAACAATATGTAATATATTAATTTGATTAATGTTAAATTTGTAACAAAATTGCAGCCCATTAATTAGTTACAGATGATGCGGCAGAATTCATAACATTTGGTGGCATCGGTGAATAAACATTTCCAAGAACAGGTCTAAATTATAAGGTATACTCTTTTTCTCTTTTACTCGTTTCAGTCATTTGACTGCGGCCATGCTTGAGCACCACATTTTTAGTCGAGCAAATCAACCCCAGAGCTTATTTTTTGTAAGCCTAGTACTTATTGTGCCGTTCTCTTTTGCCGAACCGCTAAGTTACGGGACGTAAATACACCAGTATCGGTTGTCAAGCGATGCTGGGGGGGGGGGCAAATAGACACACAAACGTACATGTAT
>NC_068983.1:77792392-77795153 GCF_001194135.2 Octopus bimaculoides
ATATATATACATATACGACGGGCTTCTTCCAGTTTCCGTCTACTAAATCCACTCACAAGGCTTTGGTCGGCCCGAGCCTATAGTAGGAAACACTTTTCCAAGGTGCCACGCAGTGGGACTGAACCCGGGACCATGTAGCTGGTAAGGAAGCTACTTAAAACACAGCCACTCCTGAGAATTACTTTTTGAAAATTTGACTTTCGTAAAAACTGCCATAGCCCGAAAGGCTCTCAAACGGTGCGTCCTCCAGAAAAACAAGTTTGATTTTCGAAATCTGCGTTCCAAAATAAATGCATAAATAAACAAATAAATAAATACATTTATTAATCCAATTTCCATCGAATATCTTTTTATAAATTACAATAAGAAAGATTACAAATCATGCATTTGAGAAATTGCATAAAAATCGGATTAAGCCCTTTAGCAGTTTGTTGATCTGAGCAAGTTGGCAGGAAATCAAAAGGTAAAAATATAGAACATATAAAAGAAAAAGAAACCAATCTTGCATGCATACAAGAAAGTCAAAAGCGTATATAAAAAGTAAATCTCTTTTAGTCTAGAAATATAAAATATTACAAATGTTATGAATACTGTACTTCTATGCACTGCAATTGCTGTGTTGTAAGAAGCTTGCGTCCAGTTTATCGTTGTTCAGTTGGATTGTTGATTTTGTTCGTGATACGGTTTTTTTTTTGGTTATTTTGCTCTCTGGGCGGTGCGACGTTTTTCCTCTGGTTTAATGGAGGGGCGCCATGTGGTACGATGTGAGGATTTGAGCTATTCTTTAGAATTTGTGTCGTCTGAGGAAGAAATGGTGAAATGTTTGAACAAGATTAATGCAGTGATAGAAACAAAGAATTACGCTGCAACGGCAAAGGGAAAAATTGAATATGTAAGTCTGAAAGAGCTGAGCAAGTACAAGGAAATGCTTAAAATGGAGGGGAATGACATGAAAGTGTTCCCCGCCAAAGAAGTGCTAAAGAATAAGGAGAAGAGAACGATTGTTTACAGAACATACGCAGTGGCATCAAGAGAAATAGAAGTGGTATCGGAGGCACAAGTTGAAAAGGCATTGAGGCCAGTCGTAGTATGTGGGCTGTTACAGTTAAGGCAGCGAAAAGCAGTAGAGGAACAGTTGTTGAATCTGTATGATGAAGATGAGCATCTGGAACAAGTAAGGAAATCCTTGTTTTTAGGGCAGTCTATTATGAAATGTTTTTCAAGGACAAAGCAGCAGTAGCAAATTGTAATATCTACATAAGCTTCATGTTGAATATTTCTAGGAGGGCCATGAAGATGAAATAGGAAGAGATCATCCAACTGGACATTTTGCGACATTTCCCGTGAATCAAACACGACTTAAATTGTCTGAGAGTTTGGTATCTTGTAAATGTCATTTATTGTTATTCCAAGGTTGTTGTTTTCAGTTTCTGGCTTGATTTCGGAGGGATCGTGATAAGTGATTACAGGGTCACGAGGAGAAATAAGCACTGATGGCTTGGCTTTGATAGAAAGTGGTAGTAATGGGGAACATTTTATTGCAGAAACAGAATTTAATGCAAGAGGCACTGAATATTTTATCGGCATCTATATTATCATGATAAGACACTAGAAAACCACTCTTTTGTTTCTTAACGTTAGATCATTTCACACCACAATAATGAAGGATCTTAAAAATTGCCGTGAGAGATACGTTAGGATTTGTTTCACTTTGTATTTTAATGATGGACATTGTTATGATGATGACTATTATTATTTAGAAGTAATTTTGAATTTCGGGAAGTTTCACCTGAAAACAAATTTAAATAGCATTTTAAAAGCGGCAGATTCGGAATTCGGATATTAATTTCAACATTCTGATGCGAGGCACTATCACAAGATCACAACAAGAGCCAAAAAAGGAATTAGCTAACTTACAGATGTAATGGCTCGACGGAGAATTAGTCCTTTTCTGCACTTTGTTTGCCTAAGTGTGTTTTTTCCTTTTTTTTTTCTCACTCCAAACTTAGAGCGGTCAAATAGTTAAAAAACACGAGACGGTATAATAATGAAATAAAAACTTTTCTATTTCTCTATGAGAAAATTTATCGTCATGTGTTCGGAGTACTGAATTGTATAATATGAACAATGACAATATTTTACGTACAGAAATCAGATTTTTCTCCAAGCATAAATGTTTATACGTTTCTGTGAAATTCATTAGTTTCCATTCATTCTTTAGTTTCCATGTTTCAGTTTTCAAAGAAATATATTTATAAACGAATTAGATAAATCACACTCTATTGGGTTAGATATTTGGGTTTTTAGTCTTTCTTGTTAGATGAAATTGGACGTGCCCAATGTAGCAGAGAACAAATATAATTGTTACGAGAAATAACTCAACTTTTAGCTCGACAACTCTCCCACTCTCTATGTATCACCATCAATCTATCTGTCTTTGTTTATGTGCCACACACTCTCTCTCTCTCTCTCTCTCTCTCTCTCTCTCTCTCTCTCTCTCTGTAAATGTATGCTCTCTCATGTGCATTGCTTTCATTTTGTTTCAACTATCTTTCAATGTTTACTTTTATTTTATCACAGTTATTCGGCACAAATATTGTTTTCAGGATTAAAATGAAAAAAATTAAAACCTCTAGAATTTTTGCTGACATATATGAATCACAAAAATAGTGTTAATAACATACTTTCCTGTCACACACACACACACACACACACACACTCGCCTAATGCAGGTTGAGAATTAAAAATTTACATTAAAAAA
>NC_068983.1:77796034-77797368 GCF_001194135.2 Octopus bimaculoides
ATATATATATATATATATATATATAGGTAAGTGATAGGCTTGCCTCGATCCTTATGCAAGATTTTCCCTGGGATTAATGTGGGCGGTCCCACGAGCGACACGTCACATAGCTTTATGCGCACCCTGTCCATTCCGGTGTTTCGCCCTGCGAAACCAAAGCCGAGTCTAAGGCGCACAGTCGAGTCGTAGCCGGTACCGTTTTTTACCGCGGCGGTGCCATCGCGCCTTGAGAGAAATGCCATCGCCGGTTAACTAATCCAACAATATTGCTTTTTCTTGTATTTGTTGCTCCATTCTCTACATAAATATATATATATATATATATATATATACATCAACAGATAAATAGTATAGTATATACATGCATATATATACACACACATTTACGCATATATGCGTGAATGTGAACGGTCACCTACATTCACATAATTACTGAGACAAAACACCAATTTAAATTTGTTTCATTCCTATCATTGTCGCAATGGGTTTGGCAAACTCCCACATAAAATATTTAATAGCAGAGATTGTTTTGCAATAAAGGAAGCTGTAGAAACAGTTAGAGTGCTTTTGATCTTAGCCGAGTCTCTGATCAAATATGGCCAATATTGGTTCCAAATTTCTGCACAAGGCCAGCAATTTCAAGTGATGGTTAAGTCCATTACCTATAACCCAGTATTCAACTTCTGCTTGATTTATCGACCCTGAAAGGTATAGTGGTGGTATCCGAAGTGTGGAAGGTAAAGACTTACGAAATGCATTTTGTTCTGTGTGCTAAAGATTCTTCCACCTTGCCACCTAATGTATCTGTTAACAACCCACCAGTTGTCAAGCAATGATGGGGGAGAAACAGACCCAAAGACACACGCACATAGATATATACATATATAGACATTTACGACGGGCTTCTTTTCAGTTTCCGTCTACCAAATCCACCTAGAAGCTCTGGTCGGCCCGGGGCTAAAGTAGAAGATATTTGTCCAATGAGCCACTCAGTGGGACTGAACCTGCAACGAAGTGGTTTTCAAGCAAGCTTATTCCCACACAGCTACGTAGATAGAATGGAAATTAAAACACACTGGCTCGCCTATTTATACCCTCCCCCAACAACAAACTACTGTACCAAAAAATGCATAATGATGCGCAACACAGTATTAAATTCATAACTAGGCTATTTTCTAGTATTTGACCAGTTATCAATCGAGCAAGTTTTCATCATCAAACAAAACATACAACAGCTACTTAACATCAGTAATGATATTGCAAAGGCTCTCTGTATCATTCTCTCTCTCTCTCTCTCTCTCTCTCTCTCTCTCTCTCTCTCTCTCTCTCTCTCT
>NC_068983.1:77798156-77801065 GCF_001194135.2 Octopus bimaculoides
GGAAGTGTGTGTAAGGGGAGACAAGTGTTTTTAGTTAGAGTTATGAACTCTTTTTTTCCAAACAGGAAGTTTGTGTCTGTTCATAGAGAAATAAGGTCACTGAGGGGTGTGTGTGTTAAGAAATGGTTGGAATTTCTCTCTGAAAAGATTCTCCTTGTTGATTCTTTCTTGTGTGGAGATTCTGTCTTTACATTGATAGAAAGGTAATATAATGAATTTAGGGTTTTTGTTTCTGGCGCAAGAGTCTATGTGGCCACTGAGTGGAATTTGGCGGTATTGAGGGAGGTTTATTTGTTCCTTATGGACAGCTACTCTTCTACATAATGGGAGGCTCGTCTGTCCGATATAGAAGTTTTGGCAACCTTACTTCAGCACAATCAGTGAGATTCTGCGCAACTGAAACCCGACCTTTTTAATTAACCGAAAGCAGTTTTTGAACAAACTTGGCAAACAGACGACACATATCCAAATCATCAGTGAGAATGGACTAACCTGAACTATAACTAATGTTCACATCCTTTGACAACTCATGTACGGTGACTCGTTAGTCTTTCCGAAGATGCGTGATAGTTTCATCAATTCTACTAGATGCGGGTCACCCAGAAGATCTGTCACTCTCGACATTTTTCGGCCATCTTGAAACCCCCTCCACCACTTGTACACTCGGGTCCGGCTCATACACTCCTCTCCATACACTTCATGGAGGTCTCTGCACAAGAGTTTGGAAATTTGTTGCTTATTCTCTGCTCCGACTTCTCTGCCATTCTTTCCGATGGAACCTTTGTGCTGTTGTGAGACATACTCTGCACACTTTTCTTCCAAACACTGCTATGATTAACAGAAGTGAGTGAGAATGCTATACCTTAGTGTGCATTGGCGACAGAGTTTAAGCTCAATTTGTGCCAAACGGCTTCACTCTCTGTACTCTAACTCAGTTATAAATGCAACTGTCCTGATAACTTTTGATCAGACCTCTAGACGCTCTGGATCATCTGTTTTAATTTAGCGTTGCATGGAATGTCTGCATGATTTCGTCCTCGTGATGAGTTCACTATAGAGAGTCTGACGAAAACAATTTCAGCGTGTTTCCGGAAGCGAGAATCTAAAACTAAGAACCAAACTTATTGTGTTTTAAGCCGTGAGTGTTACACCTCATTCAATAACCGCCTGTCGTGGACTTTCTACCGCTAGCTTATTCGAAAACTGGAACGATTCCATCAAGAAAAACCGCTTTCAATCATGAACATCAAATGTATGGATTATGTCAACATCTTTGCAGTTCTTGAACAGACAACGGAACTGAGACTACCATCATAAGATATTGTCACACAAGGTCATGCCCGCAAAATGTACAGTACTAGACTGCCACGTCAGATCCACTTCTGTGAGTGTGTATAAGTGTGTGTATGTGTGTGAGTACATGCGTGTGTCTGTGTGTATGTGCATTGTGTTACTGTATATATCAAAAGGAGAGAGGAACAGAACATTTCCATATACACGTCTCGGCATATGTGTGTGCGTGTGTGCATGGGTGTCTGGATGGGTGGGTGTTTATAGGTATCCATAAATATTTGGAAGATTCTTATGTGATAACTATGCCTGACAACATTTAATGAAAGAACCTGTCATCGAAAAACGTGTAGTTTCTAAATGAGTTTACAGATATCCATGCAACAGAGCCACCATTGTTCCAATTTATAAATATAACTTCGCTGAGTTTTTGAAAACATTCAATTTGCTGAAGATAGGAGGCGATGTAAAATATATACATAAGCGTATGTATCAAGAAGTGCGTTATATATAGAGAGACCTGTCCATACACACATATATATATATATATAGAGAGAGAGAGAGAGAGACAGACAGACAGACAGACAGACACATATATATATATATATATACATATATATATATAGATAAATAGATAGATAGATAGATAGAAAGATAGATAGATAGATAGATAGATAGATAGATAGATAGATAGATAGATAGACAGACAATAAGTTATTTTAGTACAAAATACCCTGGTTATGGATAGTGAGAATTTCAATTATTCCATAGTAAATTGGTTCTCGATCATTTCGACGCTGTGTTGCACTGGCATGAAATAAATATGGCTAGTACACTTCCCTCTTAAATTTGAGGGAAAACATGTTAGAAAATTTAGAAAGTATATAGAAGCTTATTGTTTTCTTTGCCTATTGGGAATAACTGTGTATACCATCATTTGAATACGTTGTTTTTCAACAATCTAATGAATACTTATTACTGATATAAATCCTTTCAATTATATATTTACTTATAATATGCGCTGCGCGTCATGATCAGTACTGCTTCACAAGTACTTAAACAACAGTGTATGCGTAAACTTGAAGTGGTTGGTAAAAGGATATATCCCGAAAATAATAAATTTTGAGAATTTTCTATGCTGTTTAAATCTACCATGCTTTTGATGAGATGTGTCAAATTACATTTGCCCACATGCCATAGGATATCATCCAAACACATGAAGAACAATGATATTGCAACATATTTAATATTTAAATCCTGCTGTTGTGCACAAATTCAAGTCTTAAAAATTTGGCGCGAATCACATTTTCACTAGCATCATTGATGTTGCAAATCATATTTTATGACATATGACATTCTGATGCCATCTTTTATAATTGTAGTTTTGCTTCTATTTATTGAGCGTTCATTCACTGGTCCGGAGATGATATTAAACTAGATGCTGAGTTAAACATTTTTCACCAGGTATTGATGTAAAATTTAGTTTTTTTTCGAATATGTTCAGAAATGTTTTGAGTGATTTTATATATGTGTGTGTGTGTGTGTGTATGTTTGTATGAATGTATATAGATGTATATATGTGTATGTATGTATATATATATATATATATATATATATAT
>NC_068983.1:77802717-77807814 GCF_001194135.2 Octopus bimaculoides
TTTATACCATCTTTTTTCTGTTGTTATTCCATAGTGTTGGCATAGCTTCCAGTGTATATAGGTTCCAGCTCTGTCGTGTCTGTGAATATATTCCTCCTTAACCAGGACTAGGCAGCCAGAGATAATATGATTTATTGTTTCTTGTCCATCTCCACATATTCTACGGTTATGTTTCTTTTTGTCCATCTCCACATATTCTATTATTATTATTATTATTATTATTATTATTATTATTAATTTTATTATTATTATTATTATTATTATTATTATTATTATTATTATTATTATTATTATTATTATTATTATTGGAAAGGCTGGTATTAACTAAATTAATGTTTGAACTCTCAGTAAATGAACTTTTATTTAGCAGACTGGTATTATGAGAAGATATAATTTATGAAAGATTCTTTGTGTTGAAGAAGGCAACTCTAACTATATGAGAATTAATAATTGAATAATATCTAACAAAATTTTGGAAAGTTCTTACTAACCGCTTTCACGGAACAGCAAAGGAAGATTAGATTTAATTTGCCTTCCATAGCGGATAACAGACCAAATAGTTTTGCTAGCACCAGTCAAATTGTAAGTGGTACTATCTCTAAAGTACGGTGAATTACCTCTTGAGTGAAAAAATGGGCTTAAATAACGGTTGTCTCCCTTATTCCGTAAAGGAATTTTATCATGTTTTGTGTTGTTGTCCATATTAGAATTAAAATCACTCTTATTACAACTAGATTTCTTGTCATGAATAGTAGATGAAGGATGAGATTGAACAGAATCAATGTAGATAACTTTTTCTTTATACACTGCATTAACTAAGGCAGAGTTATAACATTCAGCCTTTTCGTTAAAAATGTCAACATTAGCGGATAATTTAGACAATCTAACTGAAATATTTTCAACTAAATTCTTCGTAATTTCCCTAGCGTGATTACTTATTGGACTAATATACTTGAGATTGGTAGATGGTTTGTGGTATGGAAAGTATGAGTTATTGTGCAAACTAAGTGTAATATCTAAGAAGTTAGCTTTAGTTATCTCATCGTCAAAAACGATGTGAAAGCCCATTCTACGAATGTTGTTGAGATTGGTTCTCTTCCTTACCTGATGCGAAGATTACATTATTTTACATTGTTTATTCCTTTGGTATAAAACCAATGTTGTCTTCGAAACATATGTCGAAAGTAAAAGAATTTGAATAACATCTGCGTTTAACTGCATTTATTTACTTATACTATACAAATTACTGCACATTAACCCCAAGTTTCTAACTTTGAATAGGTCGTTACATCCTTCTTATTTGTGTGAATGTTGTTACCTTGGTAACTGTTTATTGAATTTTCCGTGTTAACTGTAAACAAAGGATAATTCATTCATCCATTTATATATACAAATATATGTATATATATGAGAAGCATTGGAATGTAGAAGACGCAAAAAGTGGCGGGTAACGCTAAGTAAGTGCTATAGACAGACTGGATATGAGTGAGGATTCTATATGATATGATAAGGATATGAGTGAGGAGTCTAATGTGCCTGTTGTATTACATGCATATAAAAATTTTAGACAAAACGACATAACAAAGTCAAGGCTGTGAGGAGTTCTCAGAAAATTTATAAAGGAAACGTTTTCCTTATAAATGTCCTGAAAACTCCTTACAGCTTTGGCTTTGTTATCTCATTTTGTCTAATATATATATATATATATACATGAATATTTTATAACTATATACATAATTATAACAAGAGATTGGCTATGTGCCTCACCACGCACTGAAAAATAGACGCCAAACGACTCTATTGCTACCATAAATTCTCCGAGAATAACACACCAGATAATAGGCTAACAAAAGAAACAAAATGAATTAAAACTTTTGGTTAACCGTGTACAAAGACACTCGTGAATTTATGCTATGGAATATCAACGCTGATGAAAGCAATAGGTAACACTTTTTGACATTAAGCTCGAAACAGGATCTTGTACGCGGTTAAGCGAAAGTTTTAATTCATTTTCTTTCTATTGTTAGCCTATTATGGTCGAAATAGTGTCATTTCACGTTTTATTTTTCAATGCGTGGAGCGACACGTAGCCACACCCTAGTTATAATTATGTATATAATTATAACATATTTGTAAAATCTACCTATGAGGTTTTTATTTATGCGCTGATTACCTGATAAAAATCATTAATGATTTTTACCCATTATTATATATATATATATATATATATATATCAAATCGGCTTATTAATCAACCAAGAATGTCTCATCCTCGAACTCTATAGGCTTTCAGTGGTGATTTGATTTTTGAAGATTTAATATGCATACATTTCTTGTAGAGGCCACAGGAATATAATATACTGATCGTACCCATCATCAAATTTACACACATCTAATTCAATATGATTATAATTTGTGGTAAACAGTCTTCATAAAATAAGGTCGCCCAGTTTGTTTCCCACTTTCGTTCAGCAAGGCCCAATATGTTTGTGTCAGTCGTTTAACAAGGCAGTTCATTATATATTTCTAGGTGTCAAGATAGTATGATATTGATTGTACTGCCTGGAAACCACACTAAATAGTTTTGTTTTCTTTTATGATTGATTCTCTCCTAATTCATTGCATGTTCTTCTGACTTCGTTATGAATTTGAGAAGTTCACACATTTGGTTTTAATAAACTTGTAACAGGTTTTTTACGCAATTTGTATTTTGATTCGTTTTGTTAATTTGTATTACTTTATTTATAGTTATTACCAACGTCCCAATTCTTCAGTGAAAATCATATACATGAAAAATTAGGTAATTAAATAATTTTAAAAATTATTATTATTCTGTAATAAGATTGGCAGAAAGTATATGATACCTTGTAATAATCTTATAATTCTCATAGGAACACATTATGCAGAAACATGTGTC
The DNA here is from genome assembly GCF_001194135.2 of Octopus bimaculoides. Taxonomy (NCBI): domain Eukaryota; kingdom Metazoa; phylum Mollusca; class Cephalopoda; order Octopoda; family Octopodidae; genus Octopus; species Octopus bimaculoides. The sequence continues at coordinate 77,805,634 of NC_068983.1, forward strand.
GAGTTATCACCGTACTTGAAGTAAAAAATGTAATAATTGTTATCGACTAATGCTGTTTTTCTCTCTTTGCACACTTTAGTCTACTTTAAAATTTTTCTAGTATTCCAGGCATTATATTTTCTAGAATCCATATGTTAAGAATATAAACTACCTGCCACGGCATTTTTTCATTTATAATTTGTTTGCTTGTAAGGATTAACAAGTCCTCAGTTCCTTCTTTGAACTGTGCCACGTAAGTATAGACATACATACTCCGGTGCGTAACATTTTTTATTTGAAGGGAGTTTAATCATGGTGAATTAGCATATCTCGTTATTTGTTTTTGTTTTTTTATTCAATTAATTTTATAAGTTTTTCAAAAAAGCATCATGTTACAAGCAGAATTAAATTGTGTTGCCTAGGAAGACAATCATAATTAAATCGATTGTTATTGGACATTATACAGAAAATGTCGTTATGCCGTTCTTGGTGTTGAGAGAGTGCAAAATATTTAATGGAAACAAAAACTTTAGGCAATAAAAATAAAATTATTCTGCAAAAATTGTCCATATTTCAATAAAAGAATAATTCTGAACTTCGCATAATTATTTCCATATGTTATCTTATTTTGTTCATAGGCCAATAAAATGCTGGCTTCAAAGTTTAGGTGCAGGCAGCTAACTAATTCAATCTTTGTTTACAACCTTCTCATGGCGATTTTCAAGGAGATATATGACTTTCAAAGAAGTCAAATTGGAGTAATCACTGGAGCTTGTATAGGATGAATTAGTTCATTGTCTGACACTTTTCCCCCTGAATTCAATACTTGGCGAGGTCTGTAATCCTGGTCATTCTTTCGGGGTCGATTAAAAGTAGAAATTCAGGATGACGTCTAAAATGTATGTCTTGTAGTGTTACTTACGGCTCTTCGTTCTGACAGCATTACCTAAACAACACTGATGCGAAGATGCATCGGCCTTACTTTTGGATTAAAACAGCGTTCAGGTGAGACGTTTATGCATGTAGAGTTACTTGTCCTCTTCCACATATTCTGCTCTGGCATACACGTATATGTGTATAATTATGATCAAACTTCACCACTGGACGCTATAGAAGATTCAATAATTCAGCATTAAGAAATGAGTAAAATATATCTCCCGATTTCTATGATTGAGACTATTTTCTATTTCTTGGACATATTTATGCCTAAGTTGGAGTTAGGAAGAACATGCAGCTACGAAGACCAAAGAATTACTTCCAGTAAAACCCAAGCATGTAATTGGAGCTTTTAAATAAGTGTAAACAAAACTCTTGTTAATTTAATTACGTTTCTTCATTGAATAAAGATCACGTTTTAATGTGACATATCATTAGACTAAAGTATATACATTACTTAAGATATCCGATTCTCTCCAAATGTCCATGTAAAGAAAAACACTTTGTGGTGCATAATTTTTTAGAATTTTTTAATTCATGTAATGTGGATAATATGACAAGAAGGGAAATAAAACATCCTGACATGATGAAAGTGAATTTTATTTAGTAATTATGTAGACCGAATTCAGCGTTTCATTTTCACTTAACATGGAGAATAATATAATTTTATTTCTAAACACGTTGTTTCTCTAATGTAACAAGATATTTTAATGGAAAAATGGTTCTGCATCAAATGGAAAAATATACCGCCTAAAATTAAAGTCTTTCTGCAAGTTTAAATTTTTAACTTTTGAAATATTTATAACTTCACATATTTTATGGAATCCATCCCACAAAAACATTCCAAGCCTGGTGCATACATTTTACCATACCCAAACTAAATCCTTTTATTATTAGACAATCATATTTCAGTATTAACTACAGGTAGATATGCACCTATACATACAGGTGGATGTCGGTATGCACATACCTGTACGTAAATATGCATATACTCATTTACTATTTGTTTTTACATGACTGAACGCAGCGTCTCCAATTGTAAGTAGTTTTCGTAACTTCATATTTTCCGACGCTACTCTATCTCTTTCTCTTTCTCTTCCGCTATCATTTTTCCCCCTCTCGTTCTTCCTCTTTACTACTACGTATCTCGCTTTACCCCTCTCGTTCTTCCTCTGTTACTACTACGTATCTCTTTTTCCCCAATTCGTACTTCCTCTCTTTCTCTTTTCCTCTTGTTGCTCACCTATTCTTCTACTTCCTCCCTTT
>NC_068983.1:77808303-77812885 GCF_001194135.2 Octopus bimaculoides
ATATATATATATATATATATATATATATATATATATATATACATTAGTTTACTATTATTAGACATAAATTTTATTGTTATTGCTGTTCCTGGAGTAGTTAATTTTATGTTTATTAATTAATCGTTTATCCATTTAAGAAAATATTGACTACTATTTAGATGCATTTTATGGGGAGATATACAAACTAACTGATTATTCCGCTAAACCTCATTCTAGATGTCTTACAGGCTAGGATCACTGACGTGATTCGGGATATAACGGAAAACACAGTCCAAACAGCATTCCTAGCTCATCACAATCGTATCACGATTTGTATATGCTATGACAGTGAAAAAATTGGGAACATTGAAGAAAAATATATTAAAAATTATAATGAATTTCTTACGTCTTTCACCGAAGAAATTCTGCTATAAAAGAATACATTTATATGTGTATATTTTAGATCGTAAGAACTTTAAAATGATCGTGCCTTTACATAAAATACATATTTGCATAAATATGATTTTTTGTTTCGTCTTAAATAAGCTGATATCAATAAGAAGTAATCCTATATAAAGAGACATGCTAAACAATATATTCAGTTTCAAATAAGTGAAGTTGTGGGGTTGTCTTCTGAGGGGGTTTTTACATCAAATGGGAAATTTATTTCGTTTCTTTTTTAAGAAATTCATTTTACCTGCAAGAATTTGGAATTAATAGAAGAAAATTTGTATATATCTTCAATTTTGCAATACGGTTATTTATCATATACATGAAAAAGCGCATATATTAAACAACTTTGTTCTATGTTATCAAAAGCATGACACATTCAAATTTTACATCAGCATATCGTTATTCATATCGTACATAATATCAAGCTTCTTACGTTGCATGAGTCATGTTTTATGAAATGGCTTATCAACGCGTTGGCAAAATCGAAACATGAACAATTGTTGGCTATGATCAGGGTAGACAAAATGTGAACTCAATGTTTCAGAGGACCAGACATGTGACTGACAGCTGGACCAAATCTGTTGTCCAAATGTCCGACCAATTCTATCGTAGTCCTGTTTATATGGTTTTCTGCACTACCTGGAGACTTTATATTTCCTTATATAGAGATAAGTCCAGTCATTTTTATACATATGCTTCAATGACCGTCTTTTGAATATCCGCAAATATCTGACTTCAGGAAAGCTGTGGCGCACCAGTTCGACACCTGTGCTGCTATAATTCTTCGTTTCTGCCTACAATCAATGTTTGGATGTGAGTAGCCAATTAGTCATATACTAATCCAATTTCCTCGAACGAATTTAAACTCCTAGCCATATGTATACGCTACTCTTCTTCCTGTAATTTCATCAAACACTCTAATCTGAGATGTGCGCTTTTATTCGTTTTCTTTTCTTGTCATTTTCCTCTTTGAAAGCCTGCCTATGAGCTCGCAGCTGGTTTAACTTATATCTATCGCCAGCCTACCTTATCAATAACGGCTCATTGTAATTGAATCCTCATCAATTTCTTGTATTATATCATTTCGCTTGACCTTTGTCCCTTACATCAAACGTCTCAATCATTTTATCTCTCATTAACTCCAGTTCGATATTCTGCTTCTAACTTTTAAAATGAATTTCTATTTCACTTCAACAAGCCATTACTTGATTCCTCTGTCGAAGGTTCTGCGGCCGAAATGTCGATTTAGCTGGCTCCTCAGAGTAACCAATTGTAGGATGTTATGTAACACCGCTACATTCATTTTTTTCTTAAACTTGCAGTTTTCTGGGTTACATTCTATATATTTTGTTCGTGAATACGTTTCATTCAACTAGCTTTCTAATCGTGGTTGTTGTATCATTTATACGGGCATAATATATTTCAGAATACATTTTTCACTATATGATGCCTTTATTTAATACGGTAGCTGCGAGGATTAGGCAATCTAGTGACAACGTGGAAGCATGTTATTTGCTGGAAAAGATTCTTCGTTCACTGCACATGGTGTGTGTGGTCATATTGTGCAGTGTCCACACAAAAAGATCAGACATATAATAAAAATAAGCTCTCAAAATTAAAACCACCTCCACGGGTGGGGATCCCTGATTGTTGCAGTAGCAAATAGCAACTACCATTGCACGTTGATTTTAACATAAACTATCATTCCCCCTAATGAATAATTGTTACGGTAAACAATGAGGCATCTAGAACATTTTCACACTACGACATGACAAAAATTGGTCTAGGCGAGCGTAAACAAATAGACAAAAATATGTCTGAAACATCAATAACTTCCGTATCTCCTAGCACTATTCTGCAACACTAATAAAAATCCAGTGGAATAATGGTGATGTCATGGAAGAAGTCAGAATAATGAATTCTTATTGAAATATAGTGAACAATGGCGATAATGCAGTATATGCAAGGTGGCAAATAATCTTAATACAATGAATATTTGCATGAGAGAGTCATGAGAATGACTGTCTCTTTCAGTGTCTTCTATTTGGTGAAGGTTGAAATATCTGGGTCAAATGACTCGCGAACGACATGGCAATCGATCCACACGCCACGTAACATTTTCGTCCGGGTTGGCCGTGATCTACGCAACAAATTGTGCACATTACTTTGCAATAAATATGTGAAAGTGCTTCGTTCTTCTGGATGTTTTACTTAAATGGATCTACATGTATGTGCTTTTTTAAATTGATTAAATGCCGTTTCACAGTGTTTTTATTTATACAATATTCCATCTCGCTTCATGTTACAAAAAGACAAAACTAAATATGCATTCTTGTCATATATGTATTTAAATAATTTTCAAGTACTTGCACAGAACGTTCAACTTTTCAAAATGTCTGCATATATGTGTGTGTGTGTGTCAGTGCGTGTACGGAACACTCGAACACACATAGATACAAAATAACAAATACATCATCATTAAGTTAAATGAATTCTCTTTCATATTATATTTGCTATTGATTTCAAACAATGGTCCAAGTTCACAGAATTTTGGAGAGAGTAGAGTCGATTAAATCGGCTTCATTATAGTTTGTTCTTTAATTTATGAATCCCGCAATGATGCAAGTTAAACTTATTACTGTGCCCAAGACCTCGAATACGTGAACCAAATAGACAGACAATAGGGATTTTCGTGAGAAGATCTGTTAACCACAGAATCAATGATTGACATTTTAGCTCATAGTTTAATAGCTTGAAGTTGAATAGTCACTGAGGGTTAAGCAGCACAAACTCATCTAATATACATCAAATAACAAATTGGAAATCTTCTTAATGTGATTATTTGAGTTCATGTTATCACACTTGAGGGATTTAAGTAGCCATGAAATTTTGAATGGACACAAATGTATCCTTTAAAATGACAATCTTTTATATATTATCTATTATTAGCATCAGGCCAACGCATCTAATTGAATCATATAAGATAGAATATTTAATAGTGTGCGATCCATAATTGCATAAACTCCCGAAATCGCCATACATTCGCAATGAATTTCTTATACACAAATTCCGTAAAAAACTCTTACACGTTTATTAAAACCAAATGTGTGAACTTCTCAAATTCATAACGAAGTTAGAAGAAGATGCAATGGATTAAGAGAGAATCAATCATAAAACAAAACATGCAGATGTTCCATGCAACGTTAAATTAAAACATGATCCAGAGCCTCAAGAAGCCTGATCAAAAAATATCGGGACAGTTGCATTTGTAACTGAGTTAGAGTACGGAGAGTGCAGCGAGTATATGATTATTTGAAAGCCCGCTTCCCGGCATTGGTCAATCGAAGGCGCGAACTTCTACAGCGTCACTATTCCCCAGCACACACTGCCAATGTGAGCAAGCACAAACTTGAGGAATTTGTGGGTTTAGAATTGCTGCCGTACCGTGCCGACAGCGCAGATCTTCCTCCACCCTTTCCGACCCATCACTCATTTCCTGCACAGGAGGAGGTTTGACAATGTTGATGAGGTTGCAAATAGGTGCTGGGAGTTTTTTTGTGTCTAAACCAAGCAAATAGCATTAACGTGGAATAGAGCTTCAGGTAAAACGATGACAACAAACAATAGAATATGTTAGGATATATTTTGATGAATAAATGCTTTTCGTATATAATTTATTTGAACTATTACTTAAAGCTTGAAGTATGAAAATATCTAAAAACTCAATCTGGTATATATGTTTGTATGTATATGTATGAGTATTTTTGTATGTATATATCTCTATTTCTTTCTCTCTCTAATACTTATGTATCTATATATGTATATAAAATATACATATATATATATAGACCCTGCTATGTCAAGATGGACTTATATATTCTTCCTCTGCTCTCTCCCACTTGGTTTTAATATGTTGCCACATTTGTAATATGTCTTTTTTTCTACATTTTTTCTACATTTTTTCGTGCAGCTGAAGATTGCTCTTCATATTGCATTTAAGGTAATGCTCACATTACTTAAATAAATTGAAGTAGCATGAAACGTGCGTACTGCAATCACTTTTGAAATCCGTGTTGCTTATTATTTGATTTTAATCACCCATCCTTTTGGGATGTGATATTCGGGTGCCTTCGCATAAGTACCATATTCA
>NC_068983.1:77813053-77815106 GCF_001194135.2 Octopus bimaculoides
ATATATATATACTTGTGTGTGTTTGTGTATATATTTGTGTATATATCTGTGCATATATCTGTGACCGACAACAGAATGGTATAGTCGAGTCTGCTGTGTCTCTGACAATATATTCCTAGATTGCAAATGAAAGTGTATGGGGACCATGGCCGTTTGCGTGTTGATCACGTTTTAATGTTTGATTTTGAATCATCATCAAACAATGGGTGATAGTTCGGTATGTAGCTCTCTTCGAGAATTTTGTGCTATTCATGTTTTCCTTCTCTTCGTTGCGTGGTATGTCGTTTTTGATTTTATTAATGATTTTCTAAAAATTGATATTATTAATATTTTTTAAAAATACATTTCTTTAAATACAGTTTATAATATACTAAATGCTGTTCAGTATCTCTCCGTATGATAATAAACAAATACGACAATTATTATCGATTGTATCGTACATTTTTTGATATTGTGACAGTCACACCATTTCAATTGGTCGGCGTTTGAGTGTCAGTTTATTAGAGGCTGCTACACTAATAGGAGAAATACATTACATATATAAAATATTACAAGCGTTGCCTTAAAAATTCCGAAACTAGAAATGAAAAATACGCACGCTCAAAAGAATTACGGATTGTCGTAATAAACCTTAAAAAGCATGGGACTAGCATTGTTGCTCAAAAATATTGGAATCACACACATTTTGTGGCATCTTTTTACCACAGACACTTTGTTTAGTTCATCGAAATTAAGTTATATTCAAAAATTAATTAAGTCAAATTATCGCATACTCAATTTTAACAATACAATTTTGTACAAATACTAATGCCATCTTAAAGCAATAATTCAATATATGAATGATAATTTTATGAATTCACAAGTAATGAATCAAAAATAATTTAGTAATAATTTGTTTAATTCACATAACTACTCCATTAATATGTGTATCATAATGCAAATTATCTTTGCTTATAATTATTTTCGTTTCGTACTTTCGCTGTTATATAGATTCCACTTTATCATAAATACAGTTTCTTTTTTTTATTATCATGGTAATTTGCATGCAGTGTGAAATATGTTTTTTTTTTATATATTTTGGTATGAAGAGTATTATAATTAATTTACTTATTTCATGTAAAAGATCATATTTTGATCAGTTTCACATTTTTATATTAAGAGCCCTGTTTAATAATTATCGTGGCATCGTAATTCACACACGAGTCTCTTTTTGCTTTTTAAGATCCCACAGAATGTACAATATATAGTGATTCCAATATTTTTGTGCAACAATGCTAGTCCCATACTTTGTGAGGTTTATTACGACATACTGTAACCCTTTTGAACGTGCATATTTTTCAATTCGATATATATATATATGCATATGTATATGTATATATATATATATATATATATATATATATATATATATATACACACACACACACACACACACACACACACACACATATATATATATATATATATATATATATATATATATATATATATATATATACACACACACACACACACACACACACACACACACATATATATATATATATATATATATATATATATATATACATATATATATGGAGTTAAACGCAGGTGTTATTCAAGTTCTTTTACTTCGGACACATGTTTCGAAGATATCATTGGTATTATTCGAAAGGAAATTTATTAATTTATTTTTTGATGCTGAAATAGATTGCATCATCTATCATATAATTAAACATTAATATTTGCAAACATTTGTTATGTAAACATCGTCTTCTAGATTCTTGACCGTGAGACGGTTTCGTCATTTGTCCCGATGACATTATTTCCTCAGTCTCTTTGCCTCTTTCTGATGCATACGCATATGCATACATACATTCCTACATACATACACATACACACTTTCACACTCACATATATATCTGTAAATATATTTGCGTGTGTGTTACGTGTGTGTGTTAATACATACACATACATATATATGTGTGTCTCTCTCCCTATATATATATGTGTGTATATGTATGTATGTGTATGTATGTGTATATATATATATATATATATATATATATAT
>NC_068983.1:77815201-77816704 GCF_001194135.2 Octopus bimaculoides
TATATATGTAAGTATACGTATATATATATATATATATATATATACATGTATATATAAACTTAAAATACATCAAGTACAGGATATAACCAACGAGTGTAAATTACGTAGACACATGAGTGATAAGTGCACGACGAAGTACCAAAACATATGCAGAACGTTACCAGCGAGTGAAAAATACGTAAACATATAACGATAGACAAGTACGGGACAAAATACCAAAAGAAGCCTAACCCCTTCTCAGTTGTCGACTGTTAATTACTCCCTATTACGAGCTTTCAACGACGATATAGGAAAACTTCATAAAACAGCAGCGTCCAGAAATGTTTAAAATTTAAAATTATGGAGAGTTAGAACTTCGAACGAACAAACAACTACAGAGTGAACGTACGGAGTAAAGAATCGATGAAGACAAACATTAAGGACCGTTAAGCTAATTTTGAAAGGAAATCGAATAAATACAAGAGAAGAAAATAATAAAGAAAGAAGAGAGAAAAATGTCAGGAGGCGAGAACACATGACGTCCAGCTAAGTACGCGTCGCGTCCAGAAAGGCATAGGAGAAGAGAAACAAGAGAGACGATAAAGAAAAGAAACAAAAGAATGAGGAGAAATGAGAAATAACGAAAGACAGTAAAGAGTGGAAGAAAGATAGACAGGCAACAGCAAAAAATGAAGGGGGAACGGAATTAAAGTGGATTGCAGAGGGGTAGAGAGAAGGAAGTAAAGAAAGAAAGAAAGAAAGAAAAAAAATAAAGAAAGAAAAAAAGAAAGATAGGGGACAGAGTGTAGTGTCGCAGAATTTATAGATAAAAAATACTTATGGTGGAAAATACATCATGTACAGGACATCACCCACGAGTGAAAATTATATTTTTTGATAATTCGTCCTGTACTTCATGCATTTTATATGCATTTATTTATAATCGAACGCCACGTAGCCTTGTTCACAGTAATTTTTTACTTATATATATATTCACATCAATGCAAACACATATTATCTTTGCATGTCTTTTTTTTAAAGTACTGTTATATATAGAATGGGTAAAACAAACCGTAGAATCATCGAGAGATTTTAAGTAGTTTTGAAAAGTGGTTCCCAAGGACTTCGCCCGACACGTTATATGTGGGACTGAAAAGTTTACTTCTTCTTCAAGTTTACTACGATATCATTTATCTTAAGCAGGGACCTTACGGTTGTCGTTCAGCTGTTTTACACCTTCTGAGAAATCATAGATCACATTTAATAATTTTTTTTCCAATCTCATTCAATTATTCAGTCGTTAGACTACAGCAATGCTAGTGCAGTATCTTGAATAGCTTGATTGATAAGTTGACCAGAGGGCTTATTTTTGTGTTTAGTTTTCTTTGTATTGAACTTTTTTTTTAACATCTATGTTGCAGAGACTTAAAAAAGCAATACCACTTTTCAAGCAATGAGAATACTAAAAACACCAAGACAGAAACACACACACACACATATACAAACATATATATATATACATCC
>NC_068983.1:77816714-77833851 GCF_001194135.2 Octopus bimaculoides
CACACACACACACACACACACACACACACACACACACACACACACACACACACACACACACACACATTTGTGTATATACAACGGGTTTCCTCACAGTTTCCTCCAACTAGTATCACTCAAAGGCATTAGTCTAAGTATATTCTAGAAGGCAAACAATTTTAGCGCAGTGTGAGTGAACCCGGTTAATTATAATTAAAACACCTTTTATATTTTGTTGCTCTCCCTCTCAAACAATCCCTAAAGTTGCTATTTGTATGTTACAAAAATATTGTATGTGATCCAGATTTAGTAATATTTAGTTTTTATTCAGCTCGTTTTGTCGTAGTTGTTGGTGTTGTTGTTGATGATGATGCTGATGATGTTGCTTTCGGGGCTGTTATTTTATCTCCATGACGTTGTTGAGTTGGTCCGTCTTGTCGGGTCTATAATTTTTGTTGTTTTGACTGTTTATGTTGTGGCTGTTTTCGCTACTGCTTCTATGAAATGTTGGGTGTTTATTGGTCGTTTTCCGTTAGTGTAAGACTCTTATAATAACTTTGTCTAGGTGATGCCAGACTTATGCATTTTAGAGAGAAAGTCAATAATCCAGCAGTCAGACATTTCTTCCACTTTAACGGTTATTCCATTATTTTCCATTCGGATGTAGTCTTCGACAACTGTGTTTGTTTATTTTGCAATATTTGCTTAGGTTGTAGAAATTGCTCCTGTGTCTCGTGGCGTATATTCTGAGAAATGCTTTGCTGTTTTTGATACAGTAAATATTATCACTGTGGTTGTCTTTAAAATTGTTGCCATTGCAGCAGTGTTGGTCTATCTTACTATCACTACCCAGATCTAGAAACCCTTTGATGAGTTCTGTCTTTATCAAAACTTTAGTATTCAAGAGTTCTTCCAAACACAGAACCACATGATTCTACTCGCACCTCTCGAAAAAAGGTCTTCAATGCCAGAAATGTGTGGGCAGAGCCTTATGCCTATCCATGAGAAAAGTGCAAGAGGAAACATATGAACATTTTCGTCTAAGCCCGCACATTCCATGAATAAATTTATACCGGTACTTTGAAGCTTGCTTACAAAACATTTGCCTGGAGCTTCAGAAAACACATCTTATAGTTGAAAAGCAAAGTAACCTCTTTGCGTATTCTTGGTCAGTTCTGGAAAATAAGAATTTCAATGTCAGAAATTGGAGATTGTAAGAAAGAACAATTGGAAACAAAAAACTAACCAACCTCCTACGTGTCCTAACCATGCACGCCCAAATATTAAGTATTAAGTAGTAGTAGTAGTAGTAGTAGTAGTAGTAGTAGTAGTAGTAGTAGTAGTAGTAGTAGTAGGGTTTATAAGACCACTAATTTTGATGGAGATGCTAGGCGATAACATTTACCTCATCATTTCATTTAAACTCGGAATGATGGAAAACATCGATAGGACTTCGATCGAATCCGAAACAAAATTACTTGAACAAATGTTACCAGGATTTTATGATGCTTTAAATATTCGGCTAATCCACTGCTGTGGCTGGTCACTAGTAATCTTAATAATAATAATAATAATAAAAATAATAATAATAATAATAATAATAATAATAATAATAATAAGAAGAAGAAGAAGAAGAAGAAGAAGAAGAAGAAGAAGAAGAAGAAGAAGAAGAAGAAGAAGAAGAAGAAGAAGAAGAAGAAGAAGAAGAAGAAGAAGAAGAAGAAGAAGAAGAAGAAGAAGAAGAAGAAGAAGAAGAAGAAGAAGAAGAAGCTGGGTTAATTCATGTGCTGGATGAAGGATATGAAAGACATTAAAAATAATAAGAACAATATATCATAATTTATTTCATATACTCAATGCCGAAAATTCAGAAATGCGTACATGTAGCCTGCAGAATATTACATAACGTTATATCCAACTGAATAATCTATCATCCACAAAGTCATTTAATTGTTACTCTCGATGTACAATCTTCAATAGCAATGTATTAAGGCAATAAGAAAATGACACGTTCAAACTACTGAAAAGAAAATGTTCACATTCTAAAGTAAATTTGGAAAGCATTGAATTTTCATGAATCAAGGATAATTCTTTAAACACAGACGTGCAGACATCCAAACCGCTCGAAGACATGTGATTATACAGATACAGATAATTGTACATATGTATGTATATCTACATATGTGTGTGTATATATATACGCATACACACACTCATATATATATATATATATATATATATATATATATATTACTACATCCATATATAGCTTCGAAATAATATTTTACTTTATATTCATAAACGCTTAAACGCTTTACTTTTTCTGACAACTATTACCACTTTCTCAAACAATTTGCATGACCTCCTTGAAGCCATTATAAAAAAGCATGGAAAATTCATTGAAATAAACATGTTTTTTTTTTTCTTTTATTCTACTATTTGCATCTGAACAGACTAAAGAACATTGACACAGTTATTAGAGTAATTGTATTGCACAAAACGGAGTGCACAAATCTATTTAGGATTATTTTGCTGTTAGTCCCCATAATTTTGAAGTAATCAATTACTAGTTATGAAATGAGAGTGATTATGTTTACGAAGAACTTCTTCCAGGCTTCGTGATATTATCTCAGTAAAAGTAAACATCCTCATTATCATCGCTAGCGGTGCATGAGAAATTTGTGAAATCCCTAAAACGTGACTGCCAGTTATTTCCCATGCAAGCTATGAGGCATGTCTAGTTTGTGTCTTCATCGTCTACGCTGTAGTAAATATAGGTTACACGAATTCGCGTAGCCTTAGTTCTTCCCCTTAGTAATAACATTTACTTATACACATGATGTTTATAGATATAGATGTTGTAGCTACCGACAGAGCTAAAATTTTGAGATGGATAAATTCGTGCTCCTGCAAAATACAAGACTTAGGCTTCGTCTAAATGGCTATCAGCAGATCCGAGTGTGTTTACTGCATTGCTTTATAAAGGACTAGAGATGTCGAAGTAAAAGGAAGCTTCCTGGATACGGAAGATGCCTTCTGGATAGTTAACATGAGTATTAGAGACTAATGATCATTTGAGCTTTGGATTGTTGTAGGTGGTAATATATCTTCAGATATCTCAAATAATGATTAGCCTCAACTCTCTTATAGTTTTTAGTTGAAATTTGGAGTGTGTATGTGTATTGTTTAGAAAAAGATGTGCAAAATCATCATGAACTTGCTTAGATAGTTTCAGGTGCCTCAGAGTTATCATCCATACTTCTCAGGTCTACTATCAAAGAACAGTGAATTATAGGCAGTGTATAACGATAATGTTTTAATTCTCGCAGTACATACAGATAGTTTAGAGTTTTCATAGTCTTGGATAGTTGACTAAATAAACCACAAGTTGTGGTCCTCACTGTCAGTGTTCCGTACTTAAGACCTTGTTATGGAATGAAGAATATTTCGTTACTAATTTTTAATCGCAACATTTTATGTATTCTTATTTACAGGTTTTCATATATACATAGTACCTCTTAACGCGTAGAGACTGAAACAACTTTTAGGTGAGATTTTCTGCATCTGAAGGTCTTTGGAGAAACAACTACAGGATTTCTTTTAACCCTTCTACCTCTATTAAATTACATTTCTCAAATTATTTGCACATTTTGTTGTGCGTGTTTGTACCATCTCCTTTTCCTGGGTATTATATAATGGTGACATTTTTCATTATTTAATACTGTTGTAAAACAGTGTGTTCGAAAATTAAGAATACGCTCGCTTAATCAGAACTTACTTTTGTCTAAATAACAAGAAAAACCAACCATTATTATCCTATAAATTATCAGTTACATTTTAAAACATAAAACGTTATTATTGACGAGCTGGGTTACTTATCAAGGCACCATACACTATAATTTGACCCTTCTATAGTATTACAGAGAAACACAAATAATCCGCTCTCGGGTATCTCAGTAGGCTGAAAAAGACCATGTTGAGAGATTTCCCAAGGCCTAGTAGTTTGTTCAGGAGAGGGCTATGTGACGGTAGTGTTTAGAACACCGGGTAAACCTGAAATTCTTTGCACTTTTGGAAATAACTAACACAGAATAGGTTTCAGGAATTTTTTTTTTTTTTGTGACCAGGTACATCTTTATTTGGTTTTAAGTATGTTCATCTATAATCATAATGTCTTGCTGAGATTCTAAGAGGAATATACTTAATGCTTTTCTTGGAAGAAGTTACTGCTAGAAAAGCAATATCTTAATAATTCATTTGATCTGTTGGTGCAGTATAGTTATATTAAGAAATATATAATGAGTAAGAATACGTCAGAGGGCGTATAGTATATGCAGACAGATTAGTGTTCAGGCCAGTTCAGATACCTAAAATCCAACATCAAACGAAAGGAGACATAATCCAGGAAAACAAGAAGTACATGTAACATATGTAGTGTTCAAACAAAAGAAAGCACAATGAAATAAAAAATGGAGATGCAGTTGTAAATGGCATCAAAGCATTTACGTATTAGTTATAAAGAATTTGGTATAAAAATAATTAAGCAGTAAAACAGGAAATACTGGAAAAGGAAAGTCCATTGTAGTTCAGCATAGACAGATAGACATTCAGAATGCTAATTCTCTAGGTAAGAGTATGAAATCTCCTGAAATATATCTATATATGTAGGATAATTGCCATCTGTGATATTAGAAGATGAATTTTCCGGATGTCTACCTATCTGTGTTGAACTACTATGAACTTCCGTTTTCCATATTCTCTCAAGTTTTCTGCTTAATTATATCTATACGTAATTCTGTATAAATTGAATGTATTATAGAGATGTAACATTGAAATAGTGTAAGAGATAAGAGATTGCTCTGGGCTCGCATTAAACAAGAAGTTGGAAATTTATTTGGCCCATGACACTGCGTGTACCCTTGCTTTTATATTTGACGACTGTTGCTTTAAGTATTTTATTTCGATTATATGTATATATGTATGTAGACATGTATGTATGAGCCAATGAGGGAGACCTCTACATGTTAGGTAGACCATGTAGAAATAGCAACCAAACATCCCTCAAAACACCCTACTGTCTTAATCCGACAATTCTGCCTATTATGTAGTTTGAATGAGAAACTGTAGCTAAAGATTAAGATCATTAACCCAAACGTGGACGGTGTTAAGTAGTAGAGATGTTTGGTGATTGTATGTGGTGGTTACTTTAGACTATTTCTAAGGATAATTGATTGATAACGAATCTTAACACAATATATATACAACTTCAAGTGGAATTGGACATCATAAAATATACAGAAAGAGGAAAGAAGAGCGACTGCATAGCGATGGTTTGGACTGACTGTCATCCTGTACTCTCCTTGTTACTAGCGAAATGGTATGTACCAGCTGTCTGAGCAAACACGTTGCTCTTAATGGCGGAACAAACAGGACAGATAGATTA
Organism: Octopus bimaculoides; assembly: GCF_001194135.2. NCBI lineage: Eukaryota > Metazoa > Mollusca > Cephalopoda > Octopoda > Octopodidae > Octopus > Octopus bimaculoides. The sequence goes on from NC_068983.1 coordinate 77,822,137, forward strand.
CAAAAGTAGTGATTCTCACTTTGAAACTAACAATTTTGAAAATCTTTTTAGATTATGGAACGCCACGCTCTCTTATGGAATCCATGTTTAAACTTTCAGCGCGATCGGATGAACAGCACCACTCGAGTTATAAGCGCACAAAAAGACAGACAGAGAGAACGAAATTTATATATGTATGTATGTATATATATATATACATATATATGTATATGTATATATATATATATATATAGATATATTAGCATGTTTGTGTGTGCATATATGTACGCATGTATGTATGTATCTATCTGTCTATTTATGTGAGCTAACCCATTTGTTTTTGTTCAGAAAATGTGCCACTCCACATCCCTTTCGAAACATATTTGGTTCCTAACAAATAGGAAAATCAACAATGTCATGCTATTATAGATTGCTGTTGATAAACCAAATGCGTACAACGAACATCACAGACGCTGTCAACTATGTGATACTGAAAATCGCAAAAATTTTATTCTTTTTGGCTGCATTTTGAGAGGAAAGAAAGAAACGCTTCTACTATGCTTCATTTACACAAAATATAGCTTGAAGGCATCAAATTTATTCATTAACCACGTATTCATGTGGTTGTAATTGAATAATAAAAGCAAGTAATTTAACACAACATGTAGCTGAAAAATAAGTAGATTCGCTGACTGCTGGTAACAAGATAAATACATGTGCACTATAAACCTGGAATATCACTTTCGCGCTAACTGCAGTTCCCTTTGCACGAAACTTTTCTCAGTTAGGAATTACATCCCATTATGTGTGCCGCATGTAGAGTTTACTAATAAAACAGTTGCAGAATAGTGGCTTATAGAGTAGCTGCTTGTATCGAGACTTGTTGATTGACAGATTTATAAAATCAAATAATTTTTCTTGTTCTCTTTCTAATTTTGCTTTCATATGTTGGTGTGATATTATTTGTGCATTGAACTTTTGTAGTCACTTTTGGGAAATGTTTCAGCGTATGATGTTGGAATTTCGTTGTGTAATGATTTGTTGGACGATGGTTCGGAGAGACTTAGTGAAATATTACTGACGAGATTGTTTACTATTACACCTTATATTTCGTTAGGGAAATTTTGTTTATACTCCTTGTCTCTCATTTTCATTTTATAAATTTTGTTCAAGGCTGTTTCTAAATTTAAGTTCATATTTCACACACAGTTGCGTTAAAACTATGATGGGAGTCCTTATTTGTTAAAAAATCGTTTCTCCAAAAGTTTATCTGTTGTGGGATGAACATTTTGTGATGAATAATCCACTCCCTCTATAAAATCCGTCTCAAACTGAAAGAAATTTAGAATGAAGTGTTGGTAATATGTAGAGGCTAATGATATCTTTAACGTCTTTGCATTCTTTTGACTTTATGCTAATATCAAAATATTCTTTACTGATTATTTTCCTCAAGTATCCATCTTTATGGAATAGAAGTTTTCTTGGTTGTAATATTATTTTCACTTAGAAATATTCAATAGGTGTAATGGGTTTGACACCGTTCAGAGCTGCTATTATATATGGTTCACCTATTGCTGCGCATGAGTCTTTAATCTCAACCTGTAAGAAATGTCAACTACTTTTATTCGGGATGTTTAAAAATTTTTCTCACCTTTTCTCTGGAGAGTTCCTCGTTGCTCTGGAGAAGAGGCGAACATTTTGTAACATTGCGTATAAATACTTCAGCAGTTTCTTACTAATGATGTAAAATTAGTTTGTCGGACAAAGGTAAGATTCAGAAAATAAGTTTTGTGGTCTTTAATTGTGATGTATGAATATCTGGGTGTTAAAATATCTTCCCTGTTGTTTGTGTTTTTATAGTTTAACGTTGCATATTGTGTTGTTTTTCTTTTATACATTTAACATAGATTTACAAAGGATACAATGCCAAGAAACGTTATTTCACTGTTAAAATTATTTGTTTTATCTGACTTTGCAAATAAGTTTCCACTGGACTTGATATAGGTAATTTTCAGCTTCAGCACATTTTGCAGAGAACTCAAATGTGCTTGTTAAATCTGAGGCTTTTGATCATTGCCAATACTCCCATACTGAAAGAGTTGTATTAGGATATTGGATACTGGACAGATATGAGTGTATGTGTGTTTGTGTGTGTGTGCGTGTGTTTGTGCATGTATGTGCGCGTTTGTGTTTCTGTTTGCTTCGCCTGCTTGTACCGTGTGTGTACCGTATGTGTGCCGTGTATGTACCGTGTGTGTACTGTGTGTGTACCGTATGTGTGCCGTGTGTGTGCTGTGTGTGTATGTCATGCGTGTGTATATTCCGTGTTTGTATACTCATGTGATTGTGTATGCCTGTGTGACATTATCCTTTTCATTTACGTCAGTATTTTTAAAATTGTTCTGCAGTTTCAGTAATTAACCATTTCAGCTGACATTTTTTCCTTCAACTAGTTATTTATTTTACACGTAGTGAGTATATTCGTTTATGGTTTTCGGTTTCATATCCCAAATCTTTGAAAATTAAAGCTGTATTTCATATGATGGAAAACTAAAACTAGAAGCATTGTATCCAATACGAAATGAGAATCATTCTCTTTATATATCCTGCTTGCACACGGTAGTCCAAAAGCATAGAAAAACACGCTAAACGCATAGAATCATAATCAAACTCATATACACAAACCTTCACGGACATATGGACACATACACATACTTGAACATACGCATACATGAACATACACGACCATAGAGAGACACACACATATACATGCACAGACACATACATACATACATACATACATACATACATACATTGATCATCAAAGCAGTCTATCATGGACCTACAACCGGATTACTACCTCCCACTTTTTAGGTTATGCGTTTGCAATCCAGGCACATGAAGTATCAACCAAATACCTGATATACAACAGGGACAAAGATGCAGGAAAAGCAGCAAAATGTGACAACTGATGCAGACTTTGTGGAGTTAACACCGAAGACATTACTCACATCATAAGCATTTGTCCGAAAATGTCATCACGGTATTATCTACCGATATGACATCATGTTGTAGCTAGGATAACGCGATCCGTCGGAAAGATAACCCCGAGGAAAAGAAATAAGAATCCACAGTATTATGGAAGAAGTCAAAGCCGCTCATAATAAATGAGAGCACTGGTGGAATGTTCCAGTGAATACCTCAATGAAATGTAAACACAATAGACCTGACAATGAGTTGAGAATGAGAAGAGAAACTGTGTACAGTTGGGGAAATTAGTTAACATAAAGCTAAAGATCATTGAAAAAGAAAATAGCTACCCTGCGAAATTTGCAGTTACTCTATCTTGGGGCACTGGGATATGTAATACATTGCCTAAATAACAATCTTGAGAAATTAGGCTTCCCAAAACCAGAATTAGAAAGCTGGTTCAAAGACTCCAGATCCAGTCCATCACTGGAACTGTAAAAATCTGTAAAACTTTACAGAAGATTATGATGTAAATATATATGAGCATGTTTATGCAATTGTATGCATGATAATACATACATACATACATACCCTGTTGAATTTCTTGAAATGACGGTGCCTTAGATCTAGGTTAGAAACCGGCTCTTTATCTATTGGCAAGATATCTTGAAATAAAACAGAATAATGACATACATACATACATACGCACGCATACAGACACATATATAAATATAGACGGTAATACATGCATAACTTCGAGTTTACAGTTACCTTCGACTAGGTAGTGAATAACGTCTCCTGCGTTGTTCAATTCTGATTGATGAGTAACAACGTGCTTCTAAGTAAGGTACTTAATTTTATTTGCTCCATTTCACTCAAATATTTGGTGCAAGAAGTAGAATTTCTCAGAAGCTTATATGTGATGCTACCTTCTCTATAGAGAGATTTATTGTTCATCCAGTTGACTCAATAAACTGGTGAAGTTATTGCAAACACTACTTTTATTACTTAAATATACATATATATAAATATATATATGTATAGAAATATGAGCATATGTGTATATGTTTTCGTGCGTGTGTGTACGGGCGTATGTGTACATTTTATATCAAACTGGAAAGAGTAGTTGTGAAAATTTTGACATAAGGAAAATGTTATGGAAAATAAAGTGTTGTCAGTCATAAGCTCTGAACATATCAACTTTGACATTATCAAGAAGCAGGAGTGTTTTACACACACACACATACACACACACTCACACACACACACACACACGCACGCATACACACGCATATTGCAAGTGTAAGAAATAGTCTTTAGCCAATCTATATTATATAAAACTATTAAGCTGGAAAGCTTTTACTTCCCTGACATTAATCAGATAGAGTTGATTTTATAACATTATGTTCGTCAAACGACTTTATACCAAGCCATAAGTTAGTGTAATATGTTACTGTTGTTCTTTTCCCATCAATCAATGCGTTCCCTTTTTCAAGCATGCTGTGTAGTATACGATCATAGCAATGAAAGGCAGTCAACTGCCATATCATCTTATAGTATTCGATATATATATTTTTTACCTTTATCATCGGTGTTGATAAAAAGAATAATTATTTGTTGTACTAAATCACAGAATGTGTTGCACAGCCGATATCAACCAACGTTCATTCAGAAATCCATCTCTTAGAATGGCCAAGTTGGGCCGAGAAAATTTAAGAGAAATAGTAAGTCCTAGGTTCAGTCTCCTGGTGAGTATATCATTAAACGCGAAAAGTGTATATATAAGGAGTGTGTGTGTGAGAGAGAGAGAGGGGTGGTGGTAAATGTAGGGATAAGCTAATTATACAGATCAATATATAAAGTTTATTACATACATGAAATACAAAAGATGTATATATATATATATATATATATATATATATATAAAGATCCACCTTACACAGATTAGAAATGATATAGAGAATTAAAGGAGTGGAGGGAGAATATTACAAATCCAACAGCTGTTTCTGGGAGATCGGCTGTCCGTAATAATGTTTGTATATTTGAAACGAGCCTCTGCTTTCAGTAAGTGGAGGTATTAAGATAGGAAATGATGAGAAGAGAAAAAAGATAGTTCAAGAGTGGTGATTAATAAAGATGCTAGTAAGGATTAGGAGTAGTAGACATGGAAAGTAACCTCTTTCAGCCACCGATCTAGTACCTTCCTTCCCTCGAATAAATTCCATTCCCTTTTTCTCACAATCTCAAACATTAATTCTATAGCTTCATACAAACCTAATACAAGACTACATATAATTCACATACCTGTCCCCTCATGCTCTGAGTTTCCACCTCTACGACTTCTACTCCCTACTAGCCTCCTTATTAACCCCACTCTTGAACTATCTTTTCGCCCCTCACATTCCCTATCTTAATACTGCCCCGTTCCCCCTCCCCTCTGATGCACGTAACTCTCCAAATTCAATCATTCAATCTTTGAACTTCTCTCCTTCAATATCTCAAATGTAATGCTTCTTGCCTTAAGACGGAAGCTCGTCTCATCCTACGATGGAATTAATTTACAAACATTATTATTGACAGCCAAGCTGCCAGAAACAGCTGTTGGAATTGTAATACTTTTCTTCTACCCACTTAATTCTCTAAATCATATCTAATCTGTGTAAGTTGGACCTTTTTATATGTATGCATAGAAACATTTTTGTATTTAATGTATTTAATACGCTTTATATATTGATATGTCTAATTCACTTATCCCAGCGTTTACCTCTATACCCGCTCAAGTTAAAATCTCTTGAGCACGAATAAGTATATTCTATATGGAGAATAGTTGAATCTCATCGATGAAGAATATATATATATATATATATATATATATATATATATATATATATATATAGCAATAAGAACATGGAGGGGGAATATGAGGTACTCATCAACTTGCAGACACTGTATTCCGTTGATTAATCTGTTTAATTTATAACCAAAATGACAAAAAGACAATATAGAGACACTTATGACATACCATGTCATATCAACAATTAAGATTTCAAATTCAAAGGACATTTAGCAATTGGAGAAGAGACAAAATCTTACAGCTGTTTTGGCCTAGCGTTTGCATGCCCCATTCTATCTCTATAGCTCCAGTACGCTGGAGTAATTGGTAGATGAAGAGGCCTAGTGAATCATGCATGTATCTCCATTGCATCATTTTCATCTGCGTGTGTGTGTGTGTGTGTTTTGTGTGTGTTTTATAAATCTCTCAAAACTTATTGTTTACATTTCAGCCGTAAAACTCATTAATATAGTACTCGATAATTAACATAACTATATTGCTTCCTCTCAAACATCGACTTTTATACACAACAAAAAAATTATTACAACATCGTAAAAGACAACGGTTTAAATGCTTTTGCATATTTAGTCACGGTCCTTCTTTAGATCGAGGTGCATTCCGGAGCTACCGAAGAATGATTCTGCTTCTTTGTTCTCTTTGCTAATAAAATCTGCCAAACATGTTCTCACAGTATTCTATAATTTTAAAATATGATAAGAGACGAGTATATTAGATAATATATTAATGTGGTTTTATGTCTGATAAAAGAATCTACTTGCAACGTCTTTGATCGTATATCTTCTTAACCATGTCTGACATGAATTCAAACAACAACGAATTTCCGAAGTTGAAGTAATACACAGCAATTAATTATTGTAATCCACAGAAAAGGAAATATCACCCCACCATAAGCTGATACTTTGTCTTTCCGTTAGAAATAATTAATAGATAATTAATCTGAGGGGTATGTTACCTTTTAGAAATTCCAGTAAGCTGCTGTTTTCTCATTGTTGCTTAAATAATTGTGCAACTTATTCATTACGGATCTGTTATTACTTCTTACTCTTAATCGTCAAGATTGTAAATACAAGTGCTCATAGTGCTCACTTCATTAACTTTTGAAGCATATCAACGAAATGCTCGTACTCAATATGCTCGTGTTTTTTTTTTTTTTTATCGAATTTAAGGAAATAATCCCTCTGCAATATTTTTTTTTCTTTAGGAAGACAGAATTAAAAATGCAGATGACATCAACTGATTAGCATCTGCAGAAATTCTAAATGAAGGCATTCTATTGAAGAATCTTACAGGAAAATTCGTGACGCAAAGGTTATGTGCTATTAATCACCCCGTTCCTTTTTGCATGGAAAATGACACTCAAAATAAACTTTTCAAACACTGTCCAAGTAGAGATATTTCATAATATCTGCTGTAGTGTAAGTTCGACGATATTCTGTAGGTATCGCAACATAGTGTCGTACAATACTTTTTGTTTCTAATGAAAAATTTCATACCTATATAAATTTAGAACCTTGTGCATCTGTCAAGATATCAAATATGTTTTTAAATATATGTGAAAAGATCATCACTTCACCTCCACTGAAATAACAATATTGCTACTAACAAACAGCAGACAGCTTCCTTTCTGAAGCCATGTAATAGGTATCTCAATATAAGATATATAAAAGCGTTTTACAGTTTATAGATCTGCCATTCACTTTCCAGACTTTCAAAGTTTACTTCCTAAAAGTAACGGCTCTTCAAATTGCAAAATCTCCGTATCACCAGGACACACATCACATCTCACGATAAATTATTCACAACAATATTTACACGCTGAAATTCTTTTTCAATGAAGTTGGAATGTTTTTTCAATGAATTCGAAAGCAAATGGATAATTAGACAGGAATCTTGAATATTTTGAAATATTTTATTTGTGCAAGGCGGCGAGCTGGCAGAATCATTACTGCGCCGGAAAAATGCTGAGCACTTCTTCCGACTTTACCTTCTGAAATTAAATGCCACCGGGGTCGACTTTTGCTTTTCATTCATTCAGGATAGATAAAATAAGTACTAGTTTAACACTGGAGTCGATGTAATAGAATTAGCCCGTACCCGAAATTTCTGGCTTTGTGCCAAAAGTTGAAACAAATATGTTGTCTGTGTCTGTTACTGTTTTACTTTCCAGGAGCATGAACCTATGATATATCGATTACTGTCCGATGAAACATTATGCCAACTGTGGAAAATATTTGCTTACGAGTAATTAGAAAACAATTCAACATTTAGAATGAATAATCTTTTCAGCTATCTGTGCCTATTGTAAGCTTCAAAAAGTAATTCAACTTTGAAACGCTTTTGCAGATTATCTTATTGAAGATCGCCTGTTATGTATTTTATCCTAAGATTTTCCACTGTCAGTTAAAATCTCTTCAGTTTCAACTGAGGAGATTTTACAACCAGTACCAGGAAATGTCCTAACGTATTTTAGTATTGATCAAATAATTAATGACAAAAAAGTAGATAACTACTACACGATAGAATTACTTAATTCATTTACTCCATGTGGAATACCACCTCACAAACTGAATTTCAAAGTAGAATCAATTGTAATGTTATTACATAATACATCAATGCAGCAAGGGCTATTTAGTAGAACTAACTAGAAATCGTTAACGTACATTGTAACTACAACAATGTTTGTTAATAAATGGAGCTTTGGCTATCGGGTGAACGTGGATATTTAGTTTAATTGGTTAGTAGCGAACAAAATTTGCTTTTTAATTTACAAAGATCTGTTTCCTGTTACGTTATCTTTTCATTTAAAAATGGTAATATGCAGGGCCAAGCATTTAATAAAATAGAGATTTGCTTACCGCAACCAAAATTGAGACAAGGATATTTATTTGTTGTATTCTCTAGGACTAGAAAACTTATTGATACTTATTTGTTGCATTGACTAGGAATAGAAAACCAAAGAAAGAGTAGCTAACACCAATAGGCCAGGAAAACAAAAAGAAGAAACTTATCACCAAAATTAACCTATACTAGGAAGTAGTAGATTAATGCTACATGTTTTTGATAATGAAAATTAATGGAATAATGTTTCAAATGATACAATGATCAAATAAATTTATTGTACCACAGTGCAATGTTATTAATTATCGATTTTCGTTAATATGGTTCTTCTATTGATTTGTAAATTATGCAAATCATATGTATTATACTAAGCGTATACCAATATTAATTCAAATCTTGATTAAGTAATATATATTTTTGTAATAATTCTTTCTCATTTATCCATGTTAAATGTGAGTGTACAAATATATACAGCTGTACAACCATAATATTCCCAAGGATCCAACAACTGCATACTCAGATTTGCTAAAGCACTATCAATGTAGTCGCACATTAAGAGAAAAAGATTATAGATGAGGTATTCAACTGCGTTCCATATGAAAAAGTGCTTAAGGCGTTTGCTACATACATCATTCTTTCAATTCATTTTCAGTCATTATGAGAAGGCTGCCATAATAGAAATATAAATAGTCATGAACTATTACTTGTTCATTGATATTTCAGTATACCTCTTTCTAGAGTTCGCTCACCTCCTGATACAAGATAAAAGTAGTAAATAACAACATACAAGATAGAATAAATGATAATTGTATAACTATGAATATGTTTTACTGCTTCAACTGCAAGATAAATACTACTTATGTAGACTTCTAACAATCTCAAGAAGTAACGACTTCCAAAATGAATAGAGGTTTTATATATTTTAGATTTCTCTTTAAACTTACAACTATATTAAAGTTATTTTTCTACGGGTGCTGCCAGACGTTATTATTATTATTATTAATATTATTATTATTATTATTATTATTATTATTATTATTATTATTATTATTATTGTTGTTCAGTAGTTTTATTTTTATAACGTGCTTTCACTTCACTACCGAGCGCAGCTCTGTGCGCCTTGGGTATGTGCTGTGGTTTGCTGTGATGCTCTTATGGTTACTGTATTGAAAGTGTTTTGCGTAGGATGTGTGCAGTGCCCAGTAGTGCAATTTTCTGTATGTTATATATATTTGTAAGTCCTGGTGTTTTTGTTATATATTTGTCTGAATATTTTTTTATTACACCTAAGTTTCTGTAATTCAATTGCTAAGTCCTGCGAGTTCGTTATTCATTCTGTAGCTCTGATATTGATTTGTTTTCATCATTTGGGCCTGTTCTCAGGGTTCCGACAATTATTGGAACTACTACCACTTTTTTCAGCGACTACAACGGTTTAACCTCCCACGCTAACCTATCATATCTATTGACTTCTCTTTCTTCTTTATCGCATATCTTGCTGTCAGCTGAGCATGCTATATCTATGATCCAGCATCGTTTGCTTTCTTTCTCAATTAACACTATGTCTAGCTTCTTATTTTCTATCTCATTGTCGCACTGAATCATAAATCCTATAGGATCTTTGCATTATCATTTTCGAAAAGAACACTTACACGCCATTTTCTTCAATATCATAGCTCCTATTCAGTACCGTGTATTTTTGTTCGCTTTTAAGCTTTCCGTTCTCTTTTTAGTCTAACACAGAAATATCCTTCGAGAGCGTATTTAACCCCGCCTGTATTCTTCTTTTCCACTATGTATCTTTTCTTTTGTCACTCCCATTATATTCCTTTTTCTTGACATCAACACCCACATTTTCTGCTACAGCAATACTTGCTGCCCTCATCAAATTATTTGCTTCTGTGATGTTTTTGTTCTGATGTATTTCAGAATTCATTCACATTTTCGTTTCTTGATTCAATTTCCACCGATCAAACTTTTAAAGGTTGCAAATAATGTCGCTACGTTTCTCTTGTAGCCTTGCCTTTACTCTGTCGTAGATTTCTTTTGCCCATCTGCCATGTCACCATTAGTTGTATTGTCTTCTTCCGAACCACCTTTATGTTTCTCATCGGGCAAGCTATCACTGTTCCTTTCCTGTGGTGCATTAGAGATTTCACTTATGTTTTCTTCTATGAGATTACTTTTATCAGGAGGAACTGATATTGGAAAACCGCTGTTTTCCAATATCCGTCTTTTGTTAGCTTCGAGAACTACTTTTACGAACCAACGATTTCTTCTTATTGTTCTAGCTTCATCACATAATCTCTGTTCCGTGACTTGAAACACTCCTCTTTCTCTCCATTGATCAATATATACGTTGTCGGTATCCCCTAAGATAGACACCATTTTCGTCTACAGGGTTGCTTATGTAGTAACACTCCATGACCACAGCAGTGACATGTTTGTTCTGGTCCCTTGTTGGATAACGACATGCTGGAGTAGGACCAGTATCTCTGAGCCTGCCGAGTGTAACACTGTCACCATCAAGGGCTTCAGTTTCATTACCACAATATCATTCACAATATTTTGTCTTTTTCATTGTCATTCATATGAGGTAGCGAATATCAGGTTGCGCAATTACCAGCGTTTTTATTGTGACACCATCACTAGATCAATCATAGCTTAGGGAGATTCCAACCACTTTCTTTCATTATTATTATTATTATTATTATTATTATTATTATTATTATTATTATTATTATTATTATTATTATCATCATTGATATCATTATTTTAATTTTTTTTTACTATTTCTCATTGTTAATATTTCTGATCCGACATGAGTTTTGACTAATTATAATTATCATTCTTACCACCATCACCATTATTACCGTCATTATTATTATTTCTATTTATTATCAAAAGGTATGATTAAATGTTGTCTAGTTTCAACTTTTGTCTTGTACTTGTGATAATTATAAATATGTGAGGATTTAAGGGAATTGTAGGAGCAAAAGGAAATCATCGGTGAATAGATTAAATTCCACAGGACTGTAAATAGATTCGGCAGATGGTGAAGTGTTCAGCAATGG
>NC_068983.1:77834483-77844133 GCF_001194135.2 Octopus bimaculoides
TTTTAACTATTTCACCCTCTCCATACACAGCATAAATGTCGCGAGCAGCTTCTGCGGCCTTAAAACCTTGGTTAAAAGCAAAAAAGAGGTGTCGAAAATGCTCGTTTTTCTTAACTTGACATTCCATTTTAATGACCTGAAAACAAACAAATAAAAAAGAAAATAACTAAAATTAACTAGAAAAAATAATAGATTCTAAAATGATTCAAAAATAGAATTCTCGAAAAAAATAGATTCCAAAATTTAAAAACCCAATAAATTCCAAAATTGTAATAAAACGGTGGGAGCTTAGTTGCCAGCGCAATATTAGCGTTTCTCTCTTCAGCTGCTGACTGGCCAGAGCAGCGAAAAACACGTCCAGCCGATGTCAAGACTGGCGCTCTTATATCATTATTATAATTACTTATTGACTTACACAACTTCTAACGCTGGGGATGTAATAGGGTGCCAGCTGTTCACTACCAGTGATCTAAGGTAACACTCATCAATTTTCGATCCTCATCTAGAGTATTCGAGCAGTTCCAAGTAGTACTGCTTTCTGCATGTGCTCCACCTTTATTACAGCCCCTATTTGTTCCATGTACTTCTCAAGATTTTTACTCTCTATTCTCAGGGCTCCGACGATTATTCGTACTACTACCACTTTTTCATCGACCACAACTGCTTAACCTCCCTAGCTAAATTGTCATATCTATCGAATTTTCTTTATTCCTTATCGCATACCTTATTGTCAGCATCGTTTCCTTTCTTTCTCAATTAACACTATGTCTGTTTTCATATTCTCTATCTTAGAGGTGCTATCGTAATTGTGGACAAAAGTGAGTATATTTCGGCTTGTGAAGAAGTTTTAAATGACAAAACACTTCATATGAAGAATTACCTGTCGATCCAAACCCCAATTACAGAGAGGAACTTGACAAAATAATTCTGGAAATGGAGGAAAACAATTTCGTTAATAAGGCTGAATCTAGGATTTTAAGGTCAGAGAGAAGAACACCTGTATTGTATGGTCTCCCTAAAATACAGAAAAAGTTCGAAAGATTTCCTCCAATGCGCCCAATTTGCAGCGGATATGAATGCTGTACGGCCGAAATTTCGGAATGGCTGGATGGCTTTCTACTCCCCGTCGCAAAAAGATCAAGTTCCTATATTCGGGATACCTTTGATTTTGTATCTAAAATCAACAACTTTTTCAAGCGCCGAGTCCGTATTGACAACTGTTTTTTGGTAACCATGGATGTTTCTTCCTTATATCCCAATATTGACCACAATGAAGGGGTAGAAGCATGCATGGATGGCCTCGAAAACGGTCAAACAAAAGTATTCCATCAAATTTACTCTGTAGATTATTGAGGTTTGTGTTAGAAAGTAACACAATGAAGTTTAGACAAAGATTTTACCACCATGGGTACCCCCATGGCAGTTAATTTTGCTAATGTCTTTATGACGAAATTCCAGACACAGTTACTGAATACATTCAAATCCCTTCATGGTCATGAACCAATACTCTGGTTACGGTTCATTGACGACGTATTTTTTTGTCTGGGAAGGATCACAGGATATTTTAATGGACTTCTGGCATTTCTGTGATTGTTATGCTAGAAACTATGGCTTTAAGTACAACATAAAATTTACGTTTAGTTTTTCAAAAACTAGCGTTTAATTTTTGGACACAAAAGTCAAGTTTTCTGGAGACAGAATAGTGACAGAGTTATTTTGCAAGCCAACGTCATCACATATTTATCTCCACCGCCGCTCCGATCATCCACATCATCTTATTCGGTCAAATCCGAAATCCCAATTTTTGAGGATAAAACGGATTTGTACTGACATAGGGGATTACTGGAAACATGCAAATGCTTTTGCATGACATTATGTCAAACGAGGTTACAGTGCACCACGTTTAAAGGAAATAGCAAATGAAATAGCTAAGATTAGCAACGATAGTCAGACCTACACGCATAATTTTAGCAAACAAAATAAAATAGATGACAGAATTCCTTCAGTGATTAAATGGCACCGACGTTACGCTGGCATTTCAAAAGCGTTGCATGAAAGTTACCAGCATGTGGCGAAAAAATATTCCAGTTTCAAACAGATATTTCCACAGCCGCCCATTGTAGCCTTTCGACGGAATAAGAACATAAGAGAATTGTTGATCTCTATATCTGACTCCAAGTAAACGAACATTAGAGTATCTGCACGCTGTACCTTAAAGAACAGCCGCAAGAGAGGTAAGCACTGTTCATTGTGCAACAACATGAGTGAAGTGAATTCCATCAGAAATCATAACAGAAATGTTATGATTTATACAGAAGGTGGAACAGGTAAAGATTCCCATTTAGTGTACGCTGCAGAATGCACGAAACACAACTTGATTTATGTTGGTTGTACAACAGAACTATTAAACAAAAGGTTAAATGGGCACAGATTCGACATCAGGTACACGAACAGTAGTTCAACAGAACTTGCTGAACATTTCGTTTCAAGCGGCTGCAATTTTGAAGAAGACTCGAAAGTGCATATTCTGAAAAAATATTCTGAATCTACCCCACTTTCACTTCTCAGAATATATGAGGAGAAATATGTTTGCGGAGGAATGAATAAAATGGCAGGAGAATATCATCAAAATTATACAAAACTGTTTGATTGAATATCCTTCTTTCTCTCTTTTCCTTTCCTTTCTTTCTGTTTTCTTCCTTTTTCTATTTTTTCCTTTCTTTCCACCTGTTATAAAACTTAAAAACTGATGATGTCATTCCATCAACGTGTGGACGCTGGTTGCTCTCATTCATTCTTTAGGTTTAAATTTCTGTAATTTTGAATTTTTAATTACCTCATATTTTGAACTTGTCAAAGACAGACGTACTGTTGAAATATTGTTCAACTAGTAAAGTATCTATACAATCGAATAGCGCTCTTCGTCTTGATTATTATTGTTATTATTATTATTATTATTATTATTATTATTATTATTATTATTATTATTATTATTATTATTATTATTATTATTATTGGGGATATTATTCTTATTGGGATTATAGGAGGTTGAGGTCGTAAATACTAATAAGGACAACAACTACAGCAGCAATAGTTGTTTACTACACTTAGTTTTGTTTTGTTGATCCAGTTATGCACCACAAGTGGTCTGCTAGGTATTGTAGTCCACTGTCATCTATACTGCAGTCTCTCGGGTATAAATACTTTGAACGCAACTCAAATTATAAACTGTAATTTCGGATATACTCTCTTTTTAAAAGTAGAATTATTATTCACTGATGCATTAAGCGAATATGTACATGTCCGTGGCACCCAACATGAGTCACTCCAAACGGTAACATGGGACCGTAACTGTCTAAGTTATATTTACTTGCATCTCATCATGTGTTGAGATACAGGTATGATTAGGACTCTGTTGTATATGATCATCCCCCTGTTTGTTTTTGCCTGCATGGTAAACAGCAAATAATTTTTCACTTTAATGTAACCCTCTCACGCTTAATAATCACCTTCTCATCAGGTAATAGTAGATTATGCAAAGACATTAGCCTTTCACCTCAGTATCTCCACACAACAGCAATCTCAGTATCTCCACACAACAGCAATCTCAGTATCTCTACACAACAGCAATCTCAGTATCTCCACACAACAACAATCTCAGTATCTCCACACAACAGCAATGTCAGTATCTCCACACAACAGCAATCTCAGTATCTCCACACAACAACAATCTCAGTATCTCCATACAACAGCAATCTCAGTATCTCCACACAACAGCAATAACACCCTCGTGTGCACTGCATTCATGCCTTCACTAATACATGCACTCACTCTCACAAACGAAGTCGCAGTCATGTACACGTTAGCTATCTATCACGCTTTGTTATGAGTGATAATATCCATTTATTTATACTTCTATTCTCAACAACACGCAGGTAGGTACACACTCACACATTACTACCACATACCTACCCAAACACAAGCACACGATTCCTGTATATCTATATATAACTTACCTTTATTTTCGTATTCTTTAAACTACCTTCGCTCATTTTATTCATTTACTGGCACCCATCTTACAATAAAACACTAATTTGCAAACTATTGATCCATACAATTTTGTCTTTAATTGGTCATGCTAAATTTGCTATTAACTATACATATAGCGGCTTTTCATTGTTTTGAAGGGGCACCGCCTGAAACGATAAAGACCTCGTTTGCTGTTTTCTCCTAGCATAACTATATATTTTGTTTTCGTTGTTTTATGCTTGTGTATTTCTCTTGACTCTCTTAATAGAAACTGAAGACCTGATCAATGAGAGTTACTTAGAATTGGAATAAGTTTGATAATTATGTATCATTGTCATGATAGTGGAAAAGATAAAAGACCTTTTAGTTATAATATATTACTTGTTACAAGAAAGTATCTGATATTGAAACAGATGGCTTTATTTATTTCTATTGATGTTAGGCATCAATGGAATAAGCTTCAACATTATAGTCATAAGAATAACAGACAATACCTTTGGAGGGATTTAGGCTACATAAATACTTAAACAAGTGTTATGACAAAAATATCCAGAGGCTCGTAAGTGAGTTCCCAGATCTTCAATTTAGATATTTAATCATTTTAATCAATTTCTTTCAAATAGATTATGTGCAGAAGTTGTTTATTTGAAATAGAAGATGATATGATCAACCCATTTCTAAGAAGGTAAATAATCTCAACATGGAATATACTCACTAATCAGATAATTCTTTCTTTCACGATGTTTCTCTTATAAACTATTAACTATACGATCTTTGCTTGCTATATTAACATAGCTTTATGTTGTGTCGGATCGACATAGCTTATATTCTTATCCATGCTATAAATCTTATATTGAATAGAAAGTATTATGCAAGTTTTAATTGGTGGCGTATAGGAGAAAATGTCAAACAGCACTCAGTTATTTCCCTTTCCGTTTTCAGCTCGAATACAGCTGAAGTTGAATAGGCTTTTGTAACACCAGCAGTAGACAGCAAACTTACTATTAATATCATCAACTGATTTGAGTCTCTGTGCCCTATCCATATATAATTATATATTGTCTAAATGAATAAGTTCAAATTCAGCGAGAAACCATATTTTGAAATAGATATTCTACTCTCCAACTAGTTCAAGCGAATGAGTAAAAGATACTTAAAAAAATCTTAGTGGAGGTAAGACCATCAATGCAATAAGGTAATGACATGGGCCATTCTATTATTGAGATATTCTACCCCTTTTTTTCAAAGCGACGAAGATATACTACGATCAGTTTGAAAATCTAGGTAGTTACTCACAGAGCACTAGCAACAGCAACCCAAACGTAATAGCGATACATTTCATTTACTAAGACGTAAAAGGTGCAAAAGATTTTTTGTAAATGCAGAAGACATCAGTTCTGCGATTTGAGATTTCAAAGGATGTTTTGTGCATTGTGAGGAAAAAACTTAAATAACTTAAAAGGAAGAACGACATGGAAATAGATGTTAAGACAAAAAAACTCTATGAACTATTGTTCCAATAAATGGAGAATGTTAAAAGTCGAAGGCTGCTGATTGTGTTTGACAGATAGAAACCTGAAACGAAACCCATTTTTCTAATTATAGCCGCTCAAAACAAGGGATTATAAGGAATTAGGTAAAGACAATGACTGATAAGGCAAGAGAAACAAAGTAAAAATAGGAAGAGAAGATAAAATATTAAATCATATACGTGAATGCAGTAAACTAGCAAGTAATTTGCTTTTGATAGAGGCATGACTGTGTCGGAAAAGAATATACTGTAATGTCGACCAAGATTGTGGATTCGAAGTAAGTGACAAACAGTTTGGACACTAGTCCGATGCTGTGGTAATAAATGATGATTAAAGAATTTTACGGGATTTCTTATTGAGACTTATCGCAATATGGAAAAAATGAGATCAAATATGATCGTGAAGAACAGAGTTATAGTACCATTGTTTTATTACAGCTATTGCATGACAATATCATGTGACCCAACCCCAGGGCTGGGTGATGAATGCTACTTAATATGAAAACTGCATTATCAATAAATTCCACTTCCTTCAATTGAACGCATATCACATATTAGAGAATTAGTAGTGTCTGATCCAGATTTGATTGAAGCCTGGGTAAAAGCCTTTCAGTCCTTGCGTTCGTTAAGAAATGCAACGACTCTGTTGACAGTAAAGATACAATAGATTGCTTCATCGCCAGCGCACGAGTTGAAAATATTAAGAACGTACCTGTGATACTGTGCACAAAACTTTTGAAGAATTGGTATTTTGCAAACATAATGTCGACAATAATATCCTTACTGAGACCAGAGAAAAGGTTACTTATTGCTGAAAGAACTTGTTTTTAGCTCTGAATCGGATTCCATGAAACCTATTGTATTAATATTCTCAAAGATTATGTGAAGCCGCACATTTAATTAATTTACTAAGGTTGGGATAGAAGGACAATCTACTGAAAATGATGTTATTCAAATACAAATGCTAAATTCTGTATTCCCATAAAATATTAGAACTCATTCAATTTCAGGAAACGCTGATGCCAGGTTATGTTAGCTAATGCGTTTATTCAACAGCTTCAAATGATTAACCATTTAACTTAAGTTTCTAATGATAACAATAATAATAATAATAATAATAATAATAATAATAATAATAATAATAATAATAATAATAATAATAGTATGCTAACAGTATCTTCGGTGAAACATGTCGGAAAGAATAGTTAGAAAAAGGCCTTGTAAATCTTGCAGCTACAACTGTAGAATGAGAAGGTGTCCTGTTTTGGAGGAGGGATGTTATGACTGCAAAAGAAAAAAAAGATATTCGAGTTTTATTGGCCGTCTAGAGAAAGAATTTGATTTGTGAAAATACTCGAAGCTGATGCTGATACAGGTTGTGACCAGAAGTAAAGGAATACCTACTGTATTTAGGAAAGTGATAAAGAACAGATATAAGTGGACACTGATAGCGACATTGCTCTCATCTGTCTGGAGGAAACTAATGAACTTCTAGCCTCTAATCTTGTAATGCCACTTATAAACCGCTTGATGGTTCGGTTATCATGCTTTCAGAAATCACATGTCACTAATTGTTATACAATACCTCGCCAGATTGAAATGTATACATTGCAACGTAATATGTCACATTTATCACACACAAACTGACTATAACGGATAATAAATACCAAACAAAATTTTAAAATAACCTTAAACCTGCATAGTATGATTTGAGGCAATTTCTTTATATTTGTGTACTTGTAACAAAATGTAAACCAATATGTTAATGAAGAATTGAACCAAGGGGACTAAGTGGTATTCATCGTTAGATAGTTCTACTAATCCGATGTCGATTTATGCATTTGTGCAAGACTACAAAATATTAAATCCAGATATGCGTCCTAATTCTTTCTCAAGCCAACAAGTATGAATGGTTTTGCAAAGAATAATTTTGTAGGGGCCTAATGTTAAATCCTCATTTCTGATGAAGTTCATGAAATAACAACACATGGATCATAACTTTCGACATATGTAGCATGCAGCACAAAATCACTAATTTTCATATTTGAATGTGCCATCCATAATACCTATGTCAGGAAATACTGTGTCAAATGTGTATATCACGAATGATTTCGTCAAACCACAGAGAATCACTTTGCTTGTTCCATAAACTAACAAGGATAAAACGTGTTATAATCATATACCAATCACATACATATCAATGATCTGGCAATAATCATCCACAATATACAAATCTAAACTGACAAGTAGAGTTTACTAAAAGATAAATTGTCTGCATATCATTAACAAGAACTGGAACGTTTTCCAATGTTTTCTTTCTGAACAAGATTGCCCAAGACTTCTAGAAATTGTGTGAGCACTGGCACTTGAAATTGTTAAACACAAGGGTGGATCACAAGATTTAAGAAGTACTAGTGATAATTGGAGCACTAGAAATAAAGAATCATGAAATTAAATACACAAATTCCCAAACAACGTACAAAATATCTCAGCTAGATATCGTTCACATCCTATGTAAGGCGCGTTCAATTCAAAAGTACAAATAAGATATTAAACTCTCTATATTCAACAGATGCTAAATGCAATCCACTGACAATAAAATATCCCAAGACAAACAACCACTCTACCAATCACTGTTTGACACTTATTGCACCGCACTAATTTTAACTAACACCAATTGAATCGCATTTGCATATCACAAACACCACGAAGTACTATAGCTCAAAGTGCACAAACACATCGGAACAAACCAATAGTTAACATAGCAAAAGTAAAAAGCAATCCTCACATCAAAAGAAAATCAAACTGATGCAAGAAACATAATTCTACATTTGGTAAAGGTTATGGTGCACATAACTCGAGAACATGTAGGTGCACAAGGTAGTGAGGTAACTTGCATAAAATATGACAATGAATAGCCATAACCACGATAATCATAAATAATGAAATAAATGGAATAAATGGAATTCTGAGAGTAGAAGAGAAGCAGAGAGAATTATTAGCAATAAAGTAAACATATTCTCATTCTATTTGCAACCAAATAAATATGGACAAGGAAAATATGTAAATGGATAGTAAAGGTATTAAATGAAATTAGCAAGCATATAAATCAACATTACAATAGGGATATTTTTATATTTCGTTTGATTTTCAGGAACTGAAATTTATTCATGGAGGAGAGCATTGAAATATTTTTATTACAATTTTTCATCCATTTTCGACTTACGACTTTTAAATACAATAGTTGAAATATTCAACTTTCTTAGTGTAATATCAATAGCAGTAAATCATAACAGATCTAATGTAGGAAGAGAATAGCACGCACTATACTTTGATAAATACATCTAAATAAAAAAAATATATATCATATTAATTTACTTATCATACTTGCATAAAAGAGTTTGAGATATTTTGCCTTGTATATATTACAACAGTCACATAATTTTTTCAAGTATTATTTTTAAGATAACTTTCTAATAGCACCTTTAATACAGTTCTATATTTAAGAGATGATGAATTATGTACATCATTTACATTATTTACATTAGACGGATATTTGTCCTCATCATGTTTGTTACTAACACAACGTTTCGGCTGTTATACCCTCCAGGCTTCATCAGGTGTCTTGGAGAAATTTCGAACATGGATTCTCATTTTTCGATGTTATTATTATCATTATTATTATTATTATTATTATTATTATTATTATTATTATTATTATTATTATTATTGTCACTGCCTGGAATCGAACTCCGAATCTTAACCAATACCCCCATATGCCCGTGGGCAATTATGGAGACACAAGATTCCGAGTTCGATTCCAGGCAGTGAGCTGAATAAGAATAATAAAAATAATAATAATAATAATGATGATGATGATAATAATAATAATAATAATAATAATAATAATAATAATAATAATAATAATAATAATAATAAACAAGACAATGGGTATCAACACTTTAGCTGTCCCAGTTATAAGCTACAGCTACAATATCCTTAACTGGACACTAAACGAACTATCTAAAATAGACAGGAAAACAAGAAAAATAATGACAGGATATAGGATGCACCACCCAAAATCTAACAT
>NC_068983.1:77845276-77854539 GCF_001194135.2 Octopus bimaculoides
ATTGCACTACTGGGTACTGCACACATTCTACGCAAAACACTTTCAATACAGTAACCATAAGAACACCACAGCAAACCACAGCACATACCCAAGGCGCACAGAGCTGCGCTCGGTAGTGAAGTGAAAGCACGTTATAAAAATAAAACTACTGAATAATAATAATAATAATAATAACATCGAAAAATACCTTTGGAATGAGAACCCAAGTTCGAAATTTCCACAAGACGCCTGATGAAGGCTGGAGGGTATATCAGCCGAAACGTCGTGTTAACAAACAAACAAGATGAGGACAAATATCTATCAAATGTAAATAATGTAAATAATATAAATAAAGTACCTTTAATGTTTTGATTTCCAGTGTACATTCCTGATTATCGAAGTTTTCATTTGTTGATAGCCATAAAGAATTAGGTTGATGTTTATGATAATGTGTCTGGATTGTCCATTGTGAAAGGAAATATATATTTAATTATACATTATGACAAAAAGTAAAACAAAATTATTTTAACACTTCATCTATATCCAGAAAGCTTTTATTTGATTATACGTTATTTTATCTAATTAATTGAAACTTTCCCAAGTTGTCGATTTTTCTTCTTTAGTTATTATATATGTATGATACTCTCGTTGTTATTTGGAAATATAATTTGGTATATAAGCTGCATACGGAAATCAATTATTTAACGAACTGATAATTTACATATTGTCTAATAATAAACTTTCGTTACCAATATAATGCTTTAACTCACTACGATCTTCTACGATATTCGAGTAACTGTAAATATAACAACGCTTGTTTCCTTTATCTACGTATAGATTGTGCTTAACTGACATTAATTGTATTTGGTCTGGGATTGGATTAAGAAAAATAAAGAATTAAATCTATGAATTATAACATTTCCTTCATAAAAACGCCCTTTGTCTTTAGCTCAAAATAAAAATACAAATGTATATCTGTTTCACTGATTTTTATTGAAATTTGACAGCATGTATTTAGTGCAGAATATCAATATTTGCTTGAGTAAAAAAGAAATGTGTTGATTACAAAGAGCACTATTGACTTTCATCAAAGTTAAGATACATCTAAACTGAGGAAGCCTCCTGGCGTGACAGACAACTGTAAAAGAGAGAAAATTAGGAAACGGTGCGGGTATAGCAATCTAATTCGTGTGGGTAGCATTTGCTAAATACAGTAATGAACCTTTGCTAGTAGAAGATGAAAGTCTGAACACTCATAAGATGCATTAAGATCGTATGTATTATTATATATGGCTCAACAAATGAGGATTGAACAAAAAGGTGGTATACTGTACTTCAGTCTCCTCGACCATGCAAGGGTTGTAGAACTATAAAAGGAAACAATGAAGAACGTATGGTTAATTGGTTGAAAAGTTGTTTTTGAGTATATAGTATTTTTATGAAAGCTCCTCATTTTACACCAAACTTTAATTATAATTCTAACGTTTATTCAAGCAAATAATCAAGTTAAAGTGATTAAAGGAATTTCATTAATTAATATGTAACTCTCCATTAATCAACCTTTACTGTTAATTGATTAAAGAGCAACATTTTATACATTTGATATGTTGTCCAAGAATGATGCCTCTAGCAACCATCATTAATGTATAGTTTCTATTGCAAAGTTATTTAACACTTACTGAATAAATTGATTAAAACTTTAAATTGCAATGGTATGAAATAGTAGAAGGAAAACAGTCCTTTATATGATCTTTGATAGGTTATTCACGAACTCAAATACTGTATTTTTCCATTGATCCGTTGTATATCTTTCATTTGCATGTCAGCAGTGGTCATCTAAAACTTAATGCCTACTCGTATAACCTAATAATTAACTTTGAAAACTTTAGCGGTCAATCTTGTTTTGCATATATTTTCTGACCTACAATAGTTTTTCTTTATTTTGGAAAGTTTTACTATATTTATTTGCGTTCGTCTTTTCCCGCGTTTCAACAGTAATGAAGTAATTTACTTAATAACCATTTGTATATAATAATTCCCATTTATAATAAAGCATTCATTCCATAAAACAAACCGAAAATGTCTAATCGGCTTGGATGAAGAAAAACTGCTACTCTGCTAACATCCATTTTGTCAAACTGTGCCTACCCTAACTAACCAACTCCTCTTTACAAGTAGCACACTTTATTCAAGAACATTTTTCACTTACGTAGCATCTGTTTTGCTATCATTAATCAAAGTTGTTTGGACACTAATAACAAAACTGATGTGATATTATTATTGCTTAAAGTTTCTTTGCTACTTAACTGTAATTTACATATTGCCTCTACTTCTCAACGAATCACTGTAGAAGCTAACGGTTGTTCAACCATCTCATGTCTATCTCGATATATATATATATATATATATATATATATATATATATATATATATATATATATATATATGACTTCAGTGCACACAATTTCTCTTGAGTCTTGCACTGACATGACATTGAGATTCTGATGATGTAGCCGAATCATTTATCATTCTATATTGAATGCTACTACTGTGCATCCCCACACAACTATGCACTCAATGGGAACTTCGATTTTCAAAACACTTATTACTCTTCTCTTTGGTATTCAGATTATTCTGTTAAATATAATGCTTATTTATTTAATTCTCATGTTTTAATCATTCACCATCTCATAACTGTAAGATTTTGATAATGTGATTGTTTATTTTTGGACCGACATTTTAGAATAGATGTGAGAGTTCAGATCTGGCTGGTTTGAACATAAAAGAGGTAGATTATTGTTGCCGGATATGGCCGGTTTAAATAACTAAAGTGTTAAACATTAGCTTACATCTATCTTCTGCAAGGTCGGGAGAAATCTCTTTAGCCTCCTATCTCCTACTTCAATCGGTTTCGAATAGCAATCCATCAGCACCAAAACTTGATCCAAGCTTTCACCAGCTCACCAGCTCTGTACCGATTATCCTTAGCAGCAAAACCACGTCACATTTGAATAATTTTAGAAACAAAGCAGAAGATTGCGACTATTATATTGTACGTGTCTTTCCTTCACCAAATAACATGTTGTACATTTGATAACCTATTTACCTTTTATTCCTAGTTTGTTGACACCCTTCGTTTACTCATTACTACTTCGTACAAATCCAGCTTAGAACCTATTTGTACTGCTTTCATACACAACAACATCTGTAAAATCTTCCAACGGACTCATACTAATGTTACTTACTTCAACTGCTTGGGGTATTTTGAAATAGCTTGGGCGCTGCACCTTCACTGAAAAGCTAAACAGAGATTACATAAAATGCTATAAGACACTGGCTGATATTTAGCTCAAATTTGACTCAGGTCGATCAGTTGTTTCTAAGAAACATTCTAGCAAGGAAATTCTCGTCATTTCCTCATAGACCTCACACTCCAGTATGTGCTCCCTTTTCTAAAACGTTAGGAATGAGGGTGATTTGGTGGTTACTACAAGTATTAAAAGCTAACTCAAACAGGGTTCAGTGCCGGTTCCACAAATTCTACAGTTGTTCCTTTAGTTGTTCTACCACAAGTCATCCTTGATGGAACATATCGGTGATGTAAGACCATGAACCATCCCATAGTTTTGTATATCTATAACTTTAGCATACAGTATGCCTATTGTGCTTTCTTATGAACTTCGGGCGTTATTTGAGGTATGTAGATTGCTACTTCTAACAGATTAAGTGATTACAGAAAGGCTCCATTATTGATTCGCAAACCGATATGTTTTCCGGAATTTAACTTTACAATCTCTATCACCGAATTTACTGAGTACCAACAGAGCATATCCTAATTTCTATGAAGCCTATAAACTGGAAATCTTCTACAAACACCATCATGCCTAAGTCGTTTTATACCCAATAAGTGATTCAATCGTATATCTATAGCTTTGACATAAATTACTCGTATCTTGATTCAACCACTATATCTGTGATGCAAGATACAGTACACTTATTTAAGATAAGTATTGCATAATACGAAGAGGCGATTACAATAACTTCTAGACACTGCACAACATCATAAAATTCACAGCTAATATTTATTCAGTGGAAATTTCGTTTCACACAAATAGACAGCTTCACTAAAACAATTCACTATTGGGCTTATCAAAAATATAGAGCACCCATTCATATTCTCACACTTAATATTTCAATCTCACCATGTAACAGGCATGGCAATCAGAATATATGTAAACAATATTAAATGAAAGGTTGTAGTCAGTAAAGCGTGCAGAAATAAAATATAGAATAGAGAGATGTCTCTTGGTGTATACAGAAATAAATGTATTTATAAATAGGTGCACTTCTGGCCATGCCTTTTTAACAACTGCTGGCTCTACTTCTACCACTGCTGCTACTGATGCTATTGCTGCTGCTGCTGCTGCTGCTACTACTACTACTACTACTACTACTACTACTACTACTACTAGGCTTTATTTTTCTTGTTTTTGAATGTTTTGTACTTGTCATAATGTAGCACACTCAGTTTACTTGGGGTAGAAAGTAAGCCCTATTGAACGCCACCATCAACTTCGAACCAGGGTTCCGGCTCTGAATATTCTGCGTTTTATTATCGCACCATTACCTTGTATTCTTTGTTGTAAAGACAAACAAAAGATCCAAACTCAATGCTAATTCATCTTCCTCTTCTCATTCATGCAAGGAAATTTCCTCGACCTAAATCCCACACATCACCCCTTACTCATACGCAAGCAGCACATCTTTTTCTCTTTGAGACACAGTTTTCCAACCCTAAACACAAACCATCAACGCTGTTGAGAATACACTCTTCTTAAATTTCACTCCAAAAGTTAGATTGTACGCATGCGTAGACAACTATTCCTGTATTGCTCGTTTTTCACCCAGATCGTTTTAGAAATATCAAACTCTATTTACTCTGGCACGAAGTATACTTCCCTCAATCTTAAAAGATACCTACTAATTCCATCACTCTACAAATTTCTCAGGCCTTCAGAAATTCTTTGAACGTGTATCTTCAGGCACTGAAATGATACATCTCACTTCTCAGTTTTGTCGCCCACACTCTCCTCTCTAAAAATTATGACCTATTTCTGCTACAGATTAAATGATCCTTCATTCATTCTTAACCTCTCAACCTTCTTCAACCACACATCATTCAAAGATGACCAAGAAACGCCACATAAAACATTGTTTCGACGAACGAAGACTTTGAACGCATCGTTCAGAGGATCCACGTCAGCCATGTGTTCTTTAAGATGAAAATAAACTCAACATTACCCACATTAAGAAAATACTACTGCATCAAACTCCGTTAAATATGCGCGATTACTCACGGTCGCTCCAATTGCTGGGACCCACCACTACCGAACATCTCTCCTAATGAAAACATATTCTTAGCATAACTACGACTACATCCTAAATGTCTGCCTTTCTTTCTGGATCCTTAGAATATCTCAACCGCTAAATAGGGTAAATACATCCCTTAACCCCACCCAAAGGAGAACTGCTCCCATATCGGTAATGGTATTGCTGCTACGTAAGCATATATCTAAAACTGCATCCAGAGCAGAGCTACACAACAAACTGGCATCCAATCATTAACAGACACGCTCCAGCCTCTGGTTCACAGCCATGTTTTTTGAGTCTATTGCAACTATAATGCTCTCGGTTCCCTGCATCTGGATAGTCTTGTACCTATTCCAGCCAGGCATCCCAAATCGGTTCATCTCTTCACCTCTTGTCATCTTCAATGTTATAGACTTCCCTCCCATCTTGCGCTAGCCCCCCATGACCATTCCTTCCACTCTAGAACGTCGGTTCCCTGGAATCTTGTTGTTCCTGCTTTTCTGCAGATCCAACATACAATATTTTTAACAGAATACTTAAGAAGCTCACATACTAATAGATCCTGCAAAGAGCGTGAGCCTTGCTCCTTCCTACAAATTAGGCAAGTTAAACAAATTAAGTTTTAAAGATAATACACGTACTTGGTATGTTCATAGACATACTATTCACTAGAGGGAAAATACATTCACATGTCTAGATTCTGAAGTTAAATCCAAACACTTGTTGTCTCCAGAAAGCACGGATTCAAAGTTAATGGCCTCCTTATATCATCAGATTGCTAACATGGTAATCATCTATATAAACCTCCATTTATACAGACACAGCATATTCACTGACATGCACCAAGTCTCCGACAAAGGCAACAGAAGTCTGGTATTAAATAGTTTAAGAGAATATACAACACAGCGAGGCAACGAGAGGGACACACATCATGTTGCTAACCAGCAAAACGTAATGACCGAACACCCCACGATTAACACACCAGTATCTTTAAAAAAGATATGGACAATACGCAATTCAGTCTTAGACATTTTAAGAAAGACATAATTGTAATGGCTGGAATGTTTTGATTATAAAATATTCAATTGTATGAATAATATTGTTTTGTGCCAAACTAACTTTTATTTTTAGTATCTATAGTTCTTTCTAAATTTATTTGGTGTACCCTGAACGACCATTTGCGGCTAGTTCAAAATATCAGTAATAACAGTGTGCAAGTGACGTATTTGAACCATAATGCCTACATATGAGATGCCTTAAAAAGTATTTTCAAGTTCAGTTCCATAATGCATATTTCGCATCTTCACAGAATAGTTACAGCAACTGAACCGTTTTGGCATCAAAATAAAATCTCTAAAATAACTTGAGTAAAGTTGCCTTAGAATGAAGTCACTTCGCACTATGTACCACTACATATGAAATGATACACACACACACGGACACATCTACAAAATTTAGAACACTACAGCAATACTATCTTAAGAATACTATTCGTTCCACCCAGTCCAGCCAATCCTCCCAGCAATCATATACCAGCGTCTATATAAGGAAAACTTGCATAGTGTGATCGACGATGAGTATACCAAGATATAATGGTCATGGTTGGAATGTTTTTGATCATATATGCGCTCCATCAGGTTTGATCTTACTAAACAACAATAGGCATAAAAAAACTTTGGGTGAAATAAGCAACAAATGTATAAATATATTGTACATTCAAATGTAAATCAGTGAAGGAGCATCTTAGCGGATTCTTGAAATAGCAGTTAAATTCTTTTCAGTTAAACTTGATCGTCGTAAAAACGTGAGAAGTAACTGAGCAATATACTCCATGTTATACAGAACGACTGAATGCTTACCAACAGAGCTTTGACCTTATGTCTACGTAAATAGAAATGATGTAGAAATCAACAACAATTCTGGAAATATGAAGCAGCATGCTCACGGTAGCCAATCTATTTTTTACCTATACTCAAACAAAAGGTCTCCTCTTTAATTGGCATTTCCTTAATCACCAACATTCTGTAACTAGTGGCTTCCCATTAGGTAAGATGGACATTTTTATGCAGATCTTTTCTTACCGGTTACTTTTAAAGAGTTACAATTCGAAAATTAATATTAACTATTTCAACAATATTCACATGAATTTCGCAAATATCTGAGACAAGTTGTTGCTTATAAACTTAGAATTTTTCAGGCTATTAACCTCATCTAGTATTTGATCTGTAAAGATGTGATTAATAATCTGAAAAATAACATTTCACTAAATTGCTTTCCCTCTTCAATGTATACTAGCTCAAAATTAATGAGATCTATTATTCATATGAAACACAATTTATTGTACTTGCCTATTTTTACTTACATACATGATATAACTACCTATTTAACCACATGTAGATATCAATACATTATCTACTTTTCTGCACACTACTAAGTCCTTAGCTTCTCATTCACTAAACGTCTGTGTTATCACCTGAGAAACTTTAACTGAACTGAAATTTTACGTTCTTCACTCAATTTATATCTCATTTTTCGCAAGAGCTATTTTCTATTCCTCCACTATAACCTGAGCATTTCAGCATTTGAGGGACAAAGTTTATTTCGACGTAAAACTCTCGCACTATATGCAATATACGTGTAATTATCTCAAACACACAATGCTGTTTACAACACGGTAGAACTTTGTTAAATACTGACAAAGATGAAAAAGTATACATACAAAAATAACTAGATATAATGCGCTAAATTTTTACTAGAATAAATCAGAGATACACAATACAATGACATTCACAACACATGGTCACATCCTCTATATATCGAATAGAAATTTTACAATTCCCAATATTTAATTAGCAGCTTCGGGCTGATCTTGGGTTATTATTCATAGATAACATTCCCAAAGCTGCATGAACATAATGCATTCACAATGTATTCACAACATTCAACCAAATTCAAGATTATACAGCATTAAATGCATCCTTCAGAATGGCTTATCTCCGTTAGATTTCCTAAAATATTTTAATTAATTACTTCAGATTGAACCAGAGTTATTTTTCATTAACAACAACCCCCAAACGTAATATGTTTATTACACATTAATATTTGCAAATTGATGATTAAGCAGTATTAAAACTGTTTTAATTCAATGTACTCTTGTTCCTAACAGAATCACTGATTGAATTTCATAAAACGTATTTCTTTATTATCACTCATGGAGATATGTGAACATTATGTTTTCTAATTAGAGGAAACTGCTGAGCCAACAAGAATCATAATGTTTACGAGATCTATGTTTAATGACATGAATTCTTTGAATTTTGAAAACATTGCTTGTAATTTTACTTTCATATTTTTCATTCATGGTGGTGACTGGTAGGCGGGCAATTTAATATTCCTCTCTGCGTAGTACTTTTAACAAATGAAAGGCTGTAGCATGCTCGTTATTGTTGTATAGTATATAATCAGACTTGGAACCAAGTCATCAATGCAATAGAAAGATTGAATGAAACATCTGTCGTGAGGTGTCTTGCAGATTCTAAGTTTGCACCGCGAGCAAACAAAATAAACGAAAGTGTTTTTTCACATTCCGTTGACTTACAAGAAAGAACAATTAAATCTCTTTCAAATAAGACCCTATAGATATAAAGCAAATAGTAATAAGCTAAACACTTGATAGGCTACACATAACATAACAACAGATGGATACAAATACGGACACCTTTCATAGATCTCATTCGTCAGAAGTGAACTTGTGCTCAGCGTGAACAGTTACCATTAACATGTTATTTAAATGGTAAGTCTTTGGAAATTCTGCAGCATTTAGCAATGAGAATCACTCTCTTTCCCCTCTCTCCCTCCCTCCGTCTCTCTCTCTCTCTCTCTCTCTCTCTCTCTCTCTCTATATATATATATAT